>NW_016995642.1:0-4211 GCF_001483705.2 Eufriesea mexicana | reverse complement strand
CTCACCTTGATATCAGTTGAAAATGTCAACAAAATTGTATTTTCCAGCCACAATCTGTATCATCGCAATGGCTATAGCACTCAAAAAGCATCTTTCCTCCTTACTTACGCAAGGAAGTTATCTCACTACGATATTAGTCGAAAATGTCAACGAAATTGAACTTTCCAGCCAGATTCTATAGCACTGCGACAGCTACAGCACGTGAATTGAATCTTTCCTGCTTATATATGCAAGAAAGTTAGCTCTCCACGATGTTAGTCGAAAATGTCAACGAAATTGAACTTTCCAGCCAGATTCTATAGCACTGCGACAGCTACAGCACGTGAATTGAATCTTTCCTGCTTATATATGCAAGAAAGTTAGCTCTCCACGATGTTAGTCGAAAATGTCAACGAAATTGAACTTTCCAGCCAGATTCTATAGCACTGCGACAGCTACAGCACGTGAATTGAATCTTTCCTGCTTATATATGCAAGAAAGTTAGCTCTCCACGATGTTAGTCGAAAATGTCAACGAAATTGAACTTTCCAGCCAGATTCTATAGCACTGCGACAGCTACAGCACGTGAATTGAATCTTTCCTGCTTATATATGCAAGAAAGTTAGCTCTCCACGATGTTAGTCGAAAATGTCAACGAAATTGAACTTTCCAGCCAGATTCTATAGCACTGCGACAGCTACAGCACGTGAATTGAATCTTTCCTGCTTATATATGCAAGAAAGTTAGCTCTCCACGATGTTAGTCGAAAATGTCAACGAAATTGAACTTTCCAGCCAGATTCTATAGCACTGCGACAGCTACAGCACGTGAATTGAATCTTTCCTGCTTATATATGCAAGAAAGTTAGCTCTCCACGATGTTAGTCGAAAATGTCAACGAAATTGAACTTTCCAGCCAGATTCTATAGCACTGCGACAGCTACAGCACGTGAATTGAATCTTTCCTGCTTATATATGCAAGAAAGTTAGCTCTCCACGATGTTAGTCGAAAATGTCAACGAAATTGAACTTTCCAGCCAGATTCTATAGCACTGCGACAGCTACAGCACGTGAATTGAATCTTTCCTGCTTATATATGCAAGAAAGTTAGCTCTCCACGATGTTAGTCGAAAATGTCAACGAAATTGAACTTTCCAGCCAGATTCTATAGCACTGCGACAGCTACAGCACGTGAATTGAATCTTTCCTGCTTATATATGCAAGAAAGTTAGCTCTCCACGATGTTAGTCGAAAATGTCAACGAAATTGAACTTTCCAGCCAGATTCTATAGCACTGCGACAGCTACAGCACGTGAATTGAATCTTTCCTGCTTATATATGCAAGAAAGTTAGCTCTCCACGATGTTAGTCGAAAATGTCAACGAAATTGAACTTTCCAGCCAGATTCTATAGCACTGCGACAGCTACAGCACGTGAATTGAATCTTTCCTGCTTATATATGCAAGAAAGTTAGCTCTCCACGATGTTAGTCGAAAATGTCAACGAAATTGAACTTTCCAGCCAGATTCTATAGCACTGCGACAGCTACAGCACGTGAATTGAATCTTTCCTGCTTATATATGCAAGAAAGTTAGCTCTCCACGATGTTAGTCGAAAATGTCAACGAAATTGAACTTTCCAGCCAGATTCTATAGCACTGCGACAGCTACAGCACGTGAATTGAATCTTTCCTGCTTATATATGCAAGAAAGTTAGCTCTCCACGATGTTAGTCGAAAATGTCAACGAAATTGAACTTTCCAGCCAGATTCTATAGCACTGCGACAGCTACAGCACGTGAATTGAATCTTTCCTGCTTATATATGCAAGAAAGTTAGCTCTCCACGATGTTAGTCGAAAATGTCAACGAAATTGAACTTTCCAGCCAGATTCTATAGCACTGCGACAGCTACAGCACGTGAATTGAATCTTTCCTGCTTATATATGCAAGAAAGTTAGCTCTCCACGATGTTAGTCGAAAATGTCAACGAAATTGAACTTTCCAGCCAGATTCTATAGCACTGCGACAGCTACAGCACGTGAATTGAATCTTTCCTGCTTATATATGCAAGAAAGTTAGCTCTCCACGATGTTAGTCGAAAATGTCAACGAAATTGAACTTTCCAGCCAGATTCTATAGCACTGCGACAGCTACAGCACGTGAATTGAATCTTTCCTGCTTATATATGCAAGAAAGTTAGCTCTCCACGATGTTAGTCGAAAATGTCAACGAAATTGAACTTTCCAGCCAGATTCTATAGCACTGCGACAGCTACAGCACGTGAATTGAATCTTTCCTGCTTATATATGCAAGAAAGTTAGCTCTCCACGATGTTAGTCGAAAATGTCAACGAAATTGAACTTTCCAGCCAGATTCTATAGCACTGCGACAGCTACAGCACGTGAATTGAATCTTTCCTGCTTATATATGCAAGAAAGTTAGCTCTCCACGATGTTAGTCGAAAATGTCAACGAAATTGAACTTTCCAGCCAGATTCTATAGCACTGCGACAGCTACAGCACGTGAATTGAATCTTTCCTGCTTATATATGCAAGAAAGTTAGCTCTCCACGATGTTAGTCGAAAATGTCAACGAAATTGAACTTTCCAGCCAGATTCTATAGCACTGCGACAGCTACAGCACGTGAATTGAATCTTTCCTGCTTATATATGCAAGAAAGTTAGCTCTCCACGATGTTAGTCGAAAATGTCAACGAAATTGAACTTTCCAGCCAGATTCTATAGCACTGCGACAGCTACAGCACGTGAATTGAATCTTTCCTGCTTATATATGCAAGAAAGTTAGCTCTCCACGATGTTAGTCGAAAATGTCAACGAAATTGAACTTTCCAGCCAGATTCTATAGCACTGCGACAGCTACAGCACGTGAATTGAATCTTTCCTGCTTATATATGCAAGAAAGTTAGCTCTCCACGATGTTAGTCGAAAATGTCAACGAAATTGAACTTTCCAGCCAGATTCTATAGCACTGCGACAGCTACAGCACGTGAATTGAATCTTTCCTGCTTATATATGCAAGAAAGTTAGCTCTCCACGATGTTAGTCGAAAATGTCAACGAAATTGAACTTTCCAGCCAGATTCTATAGCACTGCGACAGCTACAGCACGTGAATTGAATCTTTCCTGCTTATATATGCAAGAAAGTTAGCTCTCCACGATGTTAGTCGAAAATGTCAACGAAATTGAACTTTCCAGCCAGATTCTATAGCACTGCGACAGCTACAGCACGTGAATTGAATCTTTCCTGCTTATATATGCAAGAAAGTTAGCTCTCCACGATGTTAGTCGAAAATGTCAACGAAATTGAACTTTCCAGCCAGATTCTATAGCACTGCGACAGCTACAGCACGTGAATTGAATCTTTCCTGCTTATATATGCAAGAAAGTTAGCTCTCCACGATGTTAGTCGAAAATGTCAACGAAATTGAACTTTCCAGCCAGATTCTATAGCACTGCGACAGCTACAGCACGTGAATTGAATCTTTCCTGCTTATATATGCAAGAAAGTTAGCTCTCCACGATGTTAGTCGAAAATGTCAACGAAATTGAACTTTCCAGCCAGATTCTATAGCACTGCGACAGCTACAGCACGTGAATTGAATCTTTCCTGCTTATATATGCAAGAAAGTTAGCTCTCCACGATGTTAGTCGAAAATGTCAACGAAATTGAACTTTCCAGCCAGATTCTATAGCACTGCGACAGCTACAGCACGTGAATTGAATCTTTCCTGCTTATATATGCAAGAAAGTTAGCTCTCCACGATGTTAGTCGAAAATGTCAACGAAATTGAACTTTCCAGCCAGATTCTATAGCACTGCGACAGCTACAGCACGTGAATTGAATCTTTCCTGCTTATATATGCAAGAAAGTTAGCTCTCCACGATGTTAGTCGAAAATGTCAACGAAATTGAACTTTCCAGCCAGATTCTATAGCACTGCGACAGCTACAGCACGTGAATTGAATCTTTCCTGCTTATATATGCAAGAAAGTTAGCTCTCCACGATGTTAGTCGAACATGTCAATTAATTTGAATTTTCCAACCACATTCTATATCATTGCAATGGCTATAGCACGCCAATAGAGTTATTCCTGCTTATTTATGCATGCACGGGGGCCCACCGCGATATTAGTCGAAGATCTCAGCAAAATTGTATTTTCCACCCACAAACTATACCATTGCGATGGCTAGACCACCCAAAAAGCATCTTTCC
>NW_016995641.1:0-365 GCF_001483705.2 Eufriesea mexicana | reverse complement strand
GTGGAAAGATCCTTCTGGAGTGCTATAGCCATTGCAATGCAGGAGAATCTGGTTGGAAAGATCTATTTTATTGACATTTTCGACTAATGTGGTTAGCTAACTTTCTTGCATAGACATGGAGGAAAGATTATATTGGCAAGCAATAACCATTGCAATGCTGTAGAATCTGACCGGAAAGTTCAATTTTATTGACATTTTCGACTAATATCGTGGTGAGCTAACTTTCCTCCATAAAGAAGGCGGAAAGATGCTTTTGGCATGCTATAGGCAATGCAATGCTATACAATCTTGCTGGAAAATTAAATTATATTGACATTTTCGACTACTATCTTGGTGAGATAGCTTTCCAGAGTAAACATGGAAGA
>NW_016995640.1:0-1430 GCF_001483705.2 Eufriesea mexicana | reverse complement strand
TGTCAATAAAATTGACTTTTACAACCAGATTCTTTGGCATTGCAATGGAAATAGCACGCCAATAGAAACTTTCCGCCTTACTTACGCATGAAAGATAGATAACCACGATATTATTCCAAAATGTCAATAACATTGAATCTGCCAGGCACATTCCATATCATTGCAATGGTTATACAAAGCGAAAGGAATGTTTCCTCCTTATGTATGCAAGAAAGGTAGCGCTCCAAAATATTATTCGAAAATGTCAATAAAATTGAATTTTCCGGCCAGATTCTATAGCATTGCTATGGTTATAGCTTTCAAATATAACCTTTCCTCCATGTTTATGCAAGAAAGTTAGCTCACCACGATATTAGTTGAAATGTCAATAAAATTGAAATTTCCAGAAAGATTCTATAGCATTCCAAAGCCTATAGCGCGACGATAGAATCTTTCCTCCATATTTATGCGAGAAAGGAAACTCACCAGGATATTAGCCGAAAATGTCAATAAAATTGAATTTTCCATCTAGATTCTAAAGCATTGCAGTGGCTATAGTTCGCCAATAGAATATCAATAGAATACACCCTGCTTATTTAGGCAAGAAGGATAGCTCACCACTTTAATAGTCGAAACTGTCAATAATATTGAACTTTCCAGCCAGATTCTATAGCATTGCAAAGCCTATAGCACGCCAATAGAATCTTTCTTCCATATTTATGCGAGAAAGTTAGCTTTCCCCGATATTAGTCAAAATGTCAATAAAATTGAATTTTCCTGCCAGATTCTACGACATTGCCATCGCTATAGCACTCCAAAAGGATCTTTCCTCCTAACTTGTGGAAGGAATATTTCTCACCACGATATTAGTAGAAAATGACAATAAAATTGAATTCTCCAGCAGGATTCTATAGCATTGCAATGCATATAGCACGCCAATAGAACCTTTCCTCCTTATTTATGTGAGAAAGTTTGGTCTCCAAGATATTAGTCAGAAATGTAAATAAAATTGAATTTTCCAGCAAGATTCTATAGCATTGCAATGCCTATAGCATGCCAACAGAATCTTTCCTCCTGATTTATGGAATAAAGTTAGCTCACTGCCATATTAGCAGAAAATGTAAATAAAATTGATTTTTACAACCAGATTCTTTGGCATTGAAATGGCAATTGCACGCCAATAGAGTCTTTCCGCCTTATTTACGCATGAAAGATAACTAACCACGATATTATTCCAAAATGTCAATAACATTGAATCTGCCAGGCACATTCTATATCATTGCAATGGTTATACCAAGCGAAAGGAATGTTTCCTCCTTATGTATGCAAGAAAGGTAGCGCTCCAAAATATTCTTCGAAAATGTCAATAAAATTGAATTTTCCGGCCGGATTCTATAGCATTGCAATCGTTATAGCTTGCCAATATAATCTTTCCTCCTTGTTTATGCAAG
>NW_016995639.1:0-569 GCF_001483705.2 Eufriesea mexicana | reverse complement strand
TGGCAAGTACAGACATCCACTTGCCAGAAGATATGTCTATTCAAAATCTATAACCTGCTATAGTTTGCTGAATAGACCGACTAACGCCTTCAATCCAATGGCAAGTACAGCCGTCTGCTTGCCAGAGAATAAGTCAATTCAAAGTCTATAACCTGTTATAGCTTGGTGAATAGATCGCCTAACGCCTTCAATCCAATGGCAAGTACAGCCGTCTGCTTGCCAGAGAATAAGTCAATTCAAAGTCTATAACCTGTTATAGCTTGGTGAATAGATCGCCTAACGCCTTCAATCCAATGGCAAGTACAGCCGTCTGCTTGCCAGAGAATAAGTCAATTCAAAGTCTATAACCTGTTATAGCTTGGTGAATAGATCGCCTAACGCCTTCAATCCAATGGCAAGAACAGCCATCTGCTTGCCAGCGAATAGGTCTATTCAAAATATATAATCCGATGTAGCTTGGTGAGTACAACGCCTAATGCCTTCAATTCAATGGCAAGTACTGACACCTACTTGCCAGAAGATAGGCCTATTCAAAATCTATAACCTGTTATAGCTTGGTGAACAGAATG
>NW_016995638.1:0-863 GCF_001483705.2 Eufriesea mexicana | reverse complement strand
ATGATACTATTTAGCGACAAATTAGATTTTGCAGCACTTCTAGAATGACAAAGGACAGATACGTTACAGGGCGAGATATTAACAATCGACATAACAGCAGAGTGTACGGCCATCATCACATTATTGCAGCAGTTGTATTAACCTGCTCGCTGATGATTTAAATTCCACAGTAGCTCTAGAGTAACAAATACTCGCATCCGTTATGGCTAGAGACATTTACAGTTCGCAGTGGGGCGGTTGGTACATCCAGCAATAAAGCATTTTAGCCATTTGATTAATATGATCAGACAACTTATATCCCATTGCAATTCTGGCATGACGAAGGGCTGACTAATTATCGATCGAGACATTCACAATTGAGGAAACAGTACTGAGTTCAGCCATCACCACAGTCCTGCAGTTGGAATAATTTGTTCATTGATAATCTCTGTTTAACGGCAATTCTAGAATAATCAATGTATAGTAACGTTATGACTAGGTTGGCATTACTGTCCTCAGTACAACCACCAGTAGAGCACTGTAGTCGTTGGATTAATCTGTTACATCATGTTTCAAGTTCCACATTACTTACAGAATATTCAATTTATGAATCTGTTGTGACTCGAGATGTTTACAATTCCAGGTACGGTAATTGCTACGTCCACTAATGTAGAACTGCCGCTGTTGGATTAACATGTTCGGTGATGTTTTATGTTCTATTACTGTTTTAAGATGGCAAAGAACGGAACCAATGTCGCTCGACATATTCACAATTGATGAAAGAGTACTGCGTGTACTGATGCCGTTGTATTAATTTTTTTTCTGATGATGAAAATTCCAAAGCAACTCATAGGGTAATCAATGCTTAGTACTTTTATGGCTAG
>NW_016995637.1:0-270 GCF_001483705.2 Eufriesea mexicana | reverse complement strand
GATAATGGACATGCCCTTTGCGATTTTACAATTGCTGTGGAATCTAAATCATTATTGGAGAGACAAATCTAGCGACAGCTGGTCCCTGTTGGTAGATGTACTAAGCAACGTACCGCCAAAAATAATGCAACGCCTACAGTCATTTGATGATGACGATACTGAGTACTGTTTTGTCAATTGTAAATATACCGAGGGATAATTGATCTTTGCTCTGCCATTCTAGAATTGTTTTAGATTTTGAACCGTAAGTGAGCAAAGTAGATCAACTGG
>NW_016995636.1:0-358 GCF_001483705.2 Eufriesea mexicana | reverse complement strand
CTACTCACAGCAAAGCGGTCGGTATCTACGCCCTCCTGTTCTCTAGCATATTCAGCTTTCCTCTGCGGAGGCCAGGAATTGTGGTCCCGGCCAGTCAGCATGGGTATGGTTATGTTTGGTTATGGTACGCTTGACTAGGCTAGGACAGGATAGATCTAACTTTTACGCTATGCACTGCCATTAGGCGGATTTCTGCGCTATACTGTGCTCTGGCATGCTCTATTTGGCCCTGGGGACTCCAGCAATAGTTGTCTCGTCTGGTAAGGTTTAACTAGTTTACGTTTGTTTAGGTTAGGTTACGCCAGGTAAGGTTAGGACACCCATGACGTTTGTGCAATTCGCTGCCCTTCGGAGGCTT
>NW_016995635.1:0-974 GCF_001483705.2 Eufriesea mexicana | reverse complement strand
TGTAGAGCTAGGTTATGTTTGGTTAGGTTAGGTTGGGTCAAGTTTGGTCTGTATGAGTTTGATTTACGTCCTATACTCCTCTTGTCGGTGGATTTCTGCGATCTACAGTACTCTACTGTACTCTGCTTGACCCCGTGTATGCCAGCAGCAGTGGTCGCGTCACGTTATGTCGAGTTACGTTAAGTTTGGTTAGGTTATGTTAGGTCAGGTTGGGTTGCGATATCCTCGAGTTTAGTGCGATTCAGTCCTTTTCGGTGGATTACTGCGACCTAGTGTGCTCTAACATGCGCTGCTTGTCTCTGGGGCTGCCAGAAATACCCGACACGTCATGTCATGCCTAGTTACACTACGCTTGGATAGGCTATGTTATATCAAGCTTGGACATGATATGGCTGACATTTGTGCTATACACTGCAATGCGGTGATTTCTACTCTCTGCTGTTCTCTAGTATATTCTGCTTGCCTCTGGGACGGACAGTAATAATACTCCTGGCACGTAAGATTTAGTTGTTTACGATTCGTTGGGTTAGGCATGGTAGCGTTGGTTCGGATTACTATGACTTCTGTGCTAAGCACCGCGGTTCGGAATATTTCCGCCCTCCACATTGCTCTACTATGCTCCGCTCGACTCTGGGGAGGCGAGCAATAGGGGTGGTGTCGCGTTAGCTTGGGTTACGTTATATTCGGTTAGGTTCGGTTAGCTTAAGCATGGCTGGGATGACTTTGATTTTCGTGCTGTCCACTGTTTTTCGGTGGATCTGTGTGATCTAAACTTCTATACTATACTCTGCTTGACTCCTGTGAAGCCAGCAGCCGTGCTCGCGGTACGATAAGTTGAGTTACGGTAAGTTTAGCTTGATTAGGTTAGGACAGGTTGGGTTGGGATATCTTCGACTTTAGTGCTATACGCCGATATTCGGTGGATTCCTGCGATCTGCTGTGCTGTAGTGTTTTCTGCTTGGGTCTGTGGCATC
>NW_016995634.1:0-508 GCF_001483705.2 Eufriesea mexicana | reverse complement strand
GATATCTGCGCTCAACTGTGCTCTAGCATATTCAGCTTCGCTCTGTGGGGGCCAGCAATAGTCGTTTGGCGCATTGGGTCGAGAAAGGTCACGTTCGCTTATGCTACGTTTGGCTATGTTAGAAAACGATAGCCTCGACTTTTGTGCGATACACTGCTATTCCGAGGACTTATGCTTTCTACAGCACTCTAACACGTTCTGCTTGGCTCAGGGGAGGCCAGCAATGGTGGTCTCGTCACGGTTGTTTGAGTTTGGCTACGTTCGCTTATGTTTCTTTTGTTCAAGTTAGGACAGAGTGGATAAGACTTTTGTGCCATACACTGCTACACGGCGGACTGTTGCCACCTACTGTGCTGTAGCTTGTCCTGCTTGGTTCTGGGGTGGCCAGTATCGGTGGCCCCTGCACGTCAGTCTTAGAGAAGTTTCGGTTCGATATGTTGGATTAGGATGGCTTGGTGACGATTTCTTTGTCGTTTGTGCTGTACAATGCTATCCGGTGTATCTCTGC
>NW_016995633.1:331-577 GCF_001483705.2 Eufriesea mexicana | reverse complement strand
TGGTGAATAGGTAGCCTAACGCCTTCAATCGAATGGCTAGTACAGCCATCTACTTGCCAGAGAGTAGGCCTATTCAGGATCTAAAATCTGTTATTGCTTGGTGAATAGGAAGCCAAACGCCTTCAATCCGATGTCAAGTTCAGCCATCTACCTGCCAGAGAAGAAGTCTAACCAAAATCTATTACCTGTTATAGCTTGGTGAATAGAGCGCCTAACGCCTTCAATCCAATGACAAGTACAGCCATC
>NW_016995633.1:0-206 GCF_001483705.2 Eufriesea mexicana | reverse complement strand
ACCTGTTATAGCTTGGTGAGTAGATTGCCTAACGCCTTCAATCCAATGGCAAGTACAGCCATCTACTTGACAGAGAGAAGGTCTATTCTAAATCTATAATCTGTTATAGCTTGATTAATAGGTCGCCCCTCGTCTGCAACCAGTGGCAAGTACAGCCAACTACTTGCCTGGGAATAAGTCTATTAAAAATCTATAATCTATTATAG
>NW_016995632.1:0-1086 GCF_001483705.2 Eufriesea mexicana | reverse complement strand
CCTTTTATTTTTCCATTTAAATACATCACTGTAATATCAGCAAAATGCTTTTCTAGGATTTTCACATTTTTATAATATTTTATTTCGAATATCCTACAATTTAACACCTTATTTCCAATCTTTTTCAAATTCAATACTTTATTTCTTATATTTTATTTTCAACGTGGAATTTAATCCTGGGGTAAGGGTTATATTGAAAATTGGTACATTCGAATTTTGATTTGATATTTATTTTATTTTCGAGGTTGGTTGATAAAGATAACTCGATTTTAGTAATATTCAATTCCGAATATCGTACAATTTAACCCTTTGCACTCGTATGTCACGCTGGGGGCGACAATGCTAATTTACTCTAAACTCGCATATCGATTTATAATAATAAAAATAAATGAAATAAATATAACACGTTGAATTCTACTACTGTACATTACTTTAATTTATTTAGCTAAAAATAAATACAAGTTGACACCCAACAACTTTGAACATAAACCAAGTGCAAAGGGTTACCACCTTATTTCCAATATTTTTCAAATTCAATACCCTCTTTTCTGTATTTTATTTTTAATTTAATTCTGGGATAAGATTTATATTGAAAATTGGTGCATTGAAATTTTGATTTGATATTTATTTTATCTTCGAAATTGGCAGATAGAGATAACTCGATTTTTCTTGTATTTTCAAGGGTACCTTTTATTTTTCCATTTAAATACATCACTGTAATATCAGCAAACTACATTCCTAGGATTTTCACATTTTTACAATATTTTATTTCGAATGTCCTACAATTTAACATCCTATTTCCAATATTTTTCAAATTCAATACCTTTTTTTCTGTATTTTATTTTCAACGTGTAATTTAATCCTGGGGTAAGGGTTATATTGAAAATTGGTACATTCGAATTTTGATTTGTTATTTATTTTATTTTCGAGATTGGTACATAAAGGTAACACGATTTTTCTTGTATTTTCTTAGGTGTGTTTCAAGGGTACCACTTATTTTCCTATTTAAATACATCACTGTCATATCAGCAAACTGCATTTCTAGGATTTTCACATTTTTATAATATTTTATTTCGAATGTCCTAC
>NW_016995631.1:0-3401 GCF_001483705.2 Eufriesea mexicana | reverse complement strand
ATCGATTTGCAGCAAAATGAAAATAAAGATGGCGGCCTACGCGCTGAAGGCGACGTGGGTGACCAGATGATTCTTCCTGGTCCGGTATGTGAATATTCTGCGAACATCGGCAAAATGGGTATATGGATGAGTGAGAGGATGCATCGGATTATATGTGGACGAAGGTTATGGATGTTGTAGGGCAAATGAGGCGTGTATCGAAGTGTGAATGGGAAATGAGAAAGAGAGCGGTACGAGTGATATATAAAGGTCTGTTTGTCGCGTGTATGATGTATGCAGCGAGTGTGAGGTATAACACGATAGTGAATGGGTATGCGAGGGATCTGTCAAACAGAAGTCAGGGAATGGTTTTGTATGCCTGTTTGTGAATGCATGTAGTAACAGTTTCGACTGAGAGAGCATGTAAGTGTGTCGAGATCACCACCGTGGGATCTTGCGTGTGTCAAATGAGGTGTGTTATGCAGTGTCAAGAAAGACGTGACTGTGCGTGAGAATCCCTTGGTGAATGATGTGGAACTGAGAGTGCAAGTCCTTTGGATCACCGATTTGGTTCAAACTTTGCAGGTTTCTAGATCTCGTCACGTAGTTCAAGAAAATATACTATTATAGGGGCAACTACTCAGTAGTGTTTGATATATTTTTGATCAAATTTTTATTACTTCCTTAACCACTTGCGCTACGATTTAACTTTCGGTTGCCGTGCCGCATTCTACAATGTAACATGCGGCAAGGCGTTACATTCACGTGGTATACACGTCGCTGGTAGCTTTGGGGCAAAAGCATCTCGACGTGCGTGGCACGTCTTTATAGCGCAAATGGTGAACTACAGATGTACTTTCCCTAATTTTCAAGTAGCGTTGTGGCTCAGGGCCGACGTCCAAAAATTCCAAGCCGATGTCGCTGTTTATTATTCCCCCTGCTAGCAACCCCCACAAAATATTATGAAAAAAGCTTAACGTTGCTGTCAAATTTCAAATATGTACAGTAATAATTTAATACAGAATACAAAGAAAAAAAATAATGTTGTTTCAATGTGGTGAAATAGTGTTTTGACAACAATCGTTCTCCGTGTACGTTGCAAATGGTTTCCAAGTCTGGTGTAGTGCAAAGAGTTAATGAAAGACAAACTACAAATTTCGCAGGATTTCAAGCATCGACGTATCCGTTATGGAATTTTAAACAAAAATACAGCATCGTGTGAAGAAAAGTACGAAACACGTTACTCGCCGCTATACGGCTAATTGAAACAAAAGTAATATTTTCAGAACGAATCGGTTTGCAGATTGAAATACACAACCTTACCATAGAAGGGCGAAAATGAAAAAACTGCAGCCAATCCAATGTCTGCAATTACACGTAGTTACACAATGCAACCTACAATTTCGGTCAGCGGTGTATTACTTTGACCAATATTTATAGTGCTGCAAGAAATAGGCCAAATCCTAGGACCCCGCGTACAGCAGAATTCATGGCACTAAATGTACGTATCGAAGTTCCTGCATCGGGAAATCTAGCAAAAGAATTGTTCGGAACAAGGGTTAGAAGAGTCAATTAACAGATTTATATTGTATCAATTTTTCGCCCATGAAAACAAATAATTTTTGAATAAATTGGAAATAAAATGTCTTAATAAAATAATTGATTATTTACGATTTTTCGTGTACGTACATATTTGCTATAAAATAATAAGAATACCACGCAAGAAGAACAGTTTTGTATACCAATCTTATTTACGAAATACACAAGAAAAAACACAAAAATATAAATAAACATTATATACACAAAATACAAAACCTATCGCTAATGTAAGCATTGCTTACATCTTGATAGACTCTTTCACCAAACCGGGGCAAAAATTTATTTCGAATATTGAATTCCACGTTGGGAAATGTGGCAAAAGAATTTTCCCGAATATGCCAGAAAACGCAATTTTGTTGCTCGATTCGTGGAATGGATATAACGAGGGAACAATACAATGTGCAACACCACGATGCAAGCGATTGCATGTACTAAAAACAGCAAAAAATACTAAACCGCTTGTTTAACCACTCGATGTATATGCATTTCGCGCGTTGAAAAATTTAGCCCGGAAAATCTCCGACCCGGTTATATAAACGCTAATTTATGTACACGAAATTCTGTAATTAAAATGCAATCGTTCAGTCACAATAAGTTGTCAACTCCGCGTTACGGACCGCTGTTTCAATACGCATGCTTTCAATGCGGTTATACAGATAATTGGCCAATGGAATTTGAAAATCCTGTAGATTTCTGCTTCAATAACATTGACAACAATGACCTGTCAACACGTTCATTGCGATTGTGTTATTCAACTTGAAAGTTCTTGGTGCAAAAGATAGTCGAATTTCATAAACTCCCACCATTGCTAACAGTACATGAAATAAATTATTCTCTTTTCTTACATGATCCTGCATTTTAGAACAGCATGTCATCTTGAAATCGAAAATTTATATATACATATAAATTAGATCGATGTGTCACCGTCAATTCTTAACGCTAAGAAATATTCAACAGTTTAAATAATTTATATATCCATTTTGTGTTATAATCCTCACACATTATTTGAAATGTATAGCGAACGAAATTGGTTGCAATATGAGACTGCTTAAATATTCAACTGTTTCAATATTTAAGTTTTTGCACTCGAGAGGCGACTCTCAGTCGTCATTTAAACAGATTCTAAAGATCGTTGTTAATTAATATCTCGAATTTAAAATTGCCCAATGATGCGTGCAATATCGTGGTAAAATAATTCTACGTCTTACAATTAATTTGCACTTCTTATTTACTGTTTTGAACCTATCGTCGACTTTATGGCAGGAAGTCGTCCAATTACTATGTTTCTGTAACGAAAAGATCGTCGAGTGCAAAGGATTAATTATATTCGTAACAGCAAACATGGACAACGAGAGGAATTACAGCAGCAAATACAACAAAATGCATCTGCAATGAAGAAAGAACAACACAAAATAGGATGAAGATATATCGTGACCAGGTTCAAGAATTGCGAAAATTTATTTCATTAAATTCTGGAAAAAAAATAAGTTATTGCCAATGCCATTAACGAATCGACTGTAAGATTATCCCGCTATCTAATAAGACGCATAATATTTGGATTGTCAAATCGAAATGAAAATTTTTGAACACTGCAAAAATTTGCAAATCGGCATTGCATTCTTGCAGAGAATGTAGCTCGCTGATAAACTAGCGTTCGCCATGAATTACTCGGTTAAGCGAATAGTAGTAGCGTGTATTATGGATCTGTGCAGAACGTGAATGGCTTATGGCAAACTAACGTTAAGTATTGAAGTATTGCAATATCGAATAATCGAGAACCGGATAACTAACACCCTGGCTTGGTCAAATGCATTTTGAATGAA
>NW_016995630.1:0-935 GCF_001483705.2 Eufriesea mexicana | reverse complement strand
AGGGCGCATGTCGGGTCTCGATGCGTAGCCACCTCCTCGTGGTGAGACCTGGTAATTGGTGTCGTTTTTCTTTCGGAAACGATATCAAGCTAAGAGCTACGCACAAAGTTTAGGATATTTCCTATCTCTTGCAAATCTTTAATCTTTGGAATTTGAAAATAGAGAGTGGGCAATATCTGTTTAAAAGATATTTAAATGAAGAGGAATTAAGCTAACAAGGAGAGTGCAAGTGCTTCGGTCACCGATGTAGTTGATACTCTGCAGGTTTGTAGATATCGTCATGCAGTTTAAGAAAATATATCATTATAGCGGCAACTACTCAACAGTTTCTGAGATATTTACGATTAAAGTTTCATTACTTTCGTAATTACAGATTTATTTCCATCATTTTACAAGTGCAGTCGTGGCCTAAAAGCGATAGATGAATATTCCTGTGGTAATGGACACTGGTTCGATTCTCGTCCCATTATTGGTAGTTTTTTAATCTATTTTTAATTTTGTGTTCATTTTTTGTCTATGAAAAAATTGTAAATAAAATTTCTTAATAAAATAATTTATTTTTTACGCTTTCTTATGCTAGTGTATATTTATTACAAAATAATAAGAATATTATGCAAGAAAAATACTTTTCTATAGCGATCTTATTTACTACAGGAAATACAAAACGTATCGTTCATGTAAGTATTAATTATTAAATTAAACATCCTATAAGAATGTTGCTTATAATACCAATTTTGTTGTGCAGCTATAAATGTTCATGAATTAATTAGAAAAACTTGGCAATTTATTAATATTCTAGTATCGAATTGATATCTAATATCCAGTTCGAATAAAAATTTTACCGCCTGCGATCAGCGCCATCTATGATTTTTGAATAGTTTCTCAAATAGTTTACTAACTCTGGTTACGTGCATCTAATATATTTTAATTTATTT
>NW_016995629.1:0-1443 GCF_001483705.2 Eufriesea mexicana | reverse complement strand
CAGAGTACGTTACGCTTGGTTAAGATGGCAATGACGCTTGTGCTGTACACTGCTATTCGGTGGGTTTTTATGCTCTACTGTACCCTTGTATGTCCTGCTTCGCCTTCGGGAGGTCAGCAGTAGTGTTCTCGGCACGGTAGGCTGAGATGTGTTGCGTTCTGGTATGATGCGTTTGGTTAGGTTAGGTTTGGATTGCTTCGACTTTCGTGATATTAACTATTATTCGGTGGAATTCTGCGCCCTACTCTGACCGACTATACTCTTACCGAATCCGGGGAGGCCAGTAATATTGGTCTCGTCACGTTATGTTGTGTTGCACTACGTTTGGGTTTTTCAGGTGTGTCCAAGATCCGTCCGGGTATATTCGACGTTTGTGCTGCTCACCGCAATGCGGTGGAGTTCCGCGTTTGGCTGTGTTCTAGTACTTTCTGCTTGGCTCAGGGGTTCCCTGCAATAGTGGTCACGGCACGCTGCGTTGATCTATGCTATGTTCGGTTATGCTACATTAGGAATGTTAGTATAGGATAGTTTAGACTTTTGTGCAATACATCACTATCCGCCGATATTTGCGCTCTAATGTGTTCTAATACCTTCTGCTTGGGTCCGTGGATGCCAGCAATAGTAGTTTCGGCATGTTTGGAAGGGTTAGTTTGCGTATGGTTTGGTTAGGTTAGGTTATGCTCGGCCAGGTAACTTAGACTTTCGTGCTATACCCTGCTATTCGGAACATTCCTGCGCTGTACTGTACTCTACTAAACTATGTTTAGGCCTCAGAATGCCAGCAATAATTGTCTCGGCACGTTAGGTTGAGTTAGGTTACGTTCGGTTAGTTTAGGTTGGGCCAAGTTCGGCAACGGTAACTTCGACTTTCGTGCTGTACACTGTTTTTCGGTGATCGCTTGCGCTCCACAGCGCTCTACTACATTCTGCTTGGACCTGGGGAGGCCAGCAATAGCGGCCGCGGCACGTTAAGTTGAGGTAGGCTACGTTTGGTTAGTTTGGTTAGGTCAGGTTATTGTAGGATATCTTTGCCTTTTGTACTACACACTGAAATATCGCGGACGCCAGTGATATACTGTGCTGTAGTATACTCCCTTGGACACTGGGTGGCCAGTCGTCGTGGCACGAAAGTTTGAATCAGGTTACGTTTGGTCAGGTTAGGTTAGGTTAGGGTCAGGTTACGATAGCTTCGGCTTTTCTACTGCACGCTGGCATTGTATGGGCTTCGGCGCTCTACTCTCCTCTAATACGTTCTGCTTGGCGATAGAGTGGCCAGCAATAGTGTTCTAGGCACGTTAGGTTTTACTTGGTTGAGCTTGGTTATGTTACGTTTGGTCAAGTCTGAATAGGTTAGCTCTGACTTTTGCCTTCTACGCTGCAATAAGGTTGACCTCTGCGCTATGCTGTGCTCTAATATGATTTGTTTCGCTCTGGGGAGGCCAG
>NW_016995628.1:0-448 GCF_001483705.2 Eufriesea mexicana | reverse complement strand
TGCATAGGTAACGAGGAAAGATACTTTTGGCGTGCTATAGGCTTTGCAATGATATAGAATCTGGCTGGAATGTTCAATACTATTATCAGTTTCTACTATTATAGTGGTGAGGTGTGTTTTATGCCTTAATAAGCAGGGTAGATTCTATTGGCTTGCTATAGACATTGCAATGATGAAGACTGTGGTTGGATAATTCAGTTTTATTGAGATTTTCGGTTAATATCGTGGTGAGTTAACTTTCTCGCATACATAAGGTGGATAGATTCTATTGGCGTGCTATAGGCATCGCAATGCTATTCTATCTTCGTGGAAAATTCATTTCTGTTGTCATTTTCCACTAATTTCGTGGTGAGCTAACTTTCCTTGCATAGGTAAGGAAGAAAGGTTCTATTGGCGTGCTATAGTCATTGCAATGACATACAGTGTGGTTGGAGAATTCAATTTTATT
>NW_016995627.1:0-534 GCF_001483705.2 Eufriesea mexicana | reverse complement strand
GCACAGCAGTCGAAGCTACCTTATCCTAACATAGCCAAACGTAACATAACCGAACGTAGCTGACACCAGCCTAATGTGCCGAGACCATTATTGCTTGTCTCCTCGAAGCAAAGTAGAATATACTAGAGCGTGAGCACGGTAGAACGCAGATATCCACTGAAAAGCAGTGTATATCGCGTACGCCGAAGCAACCCAACCTTAACCCAGACTAACAAAACCAAACCGAACGTAACCCATCTCAACCTGACATGCAGAGACCATTATTACTGGCCTCATGAGAACCAAGCAGAGTATAGCGGAGCAATGTAGGACGCTGAAATGGACCAAAAATCGGTGCATAGTACTAAAGCCAAAGCTTTCTCAACCATACGTATCCAAACCTAGCCTGACGGAACGCCACACAGGTCAACCTAACTTGCCACGACGAGAATTCCTGTAGTCCACAGACACAAGCAAAGAATTGCAGCGCATAATACAGCGCAGGAGTCCATAAAATCATATCGGATAGCTGAAAAATCAAAGGTATACAGACCT
>NW_016995626.1:0-623 GCF_001483705.2 Eufriesea mexicana | reverse complement strand
CCACGTACATTGTGCACCCCTTGTACTCTCATGCCTCAAAAGCACGCGGTCACGTGACCTGTGTTTCTCCCGTACGAGGCGTTTAAATCTCTCGCTCGTTTTTCGCGATTTAACGCAGATCCAGAAGTCGTAGAAAGCTCAAATTTGCAGGACAGGTGCCGCAAGCTGTGCTTTAAAGCACAAGCGCAAGAAACTCGAGACAGCTTCACCTGTCATTTTTTGCCACTGCCGAAAGCGACCCTGTGATGCCGAATATGTCCACAGATTCGACAAAAAACCACCATGTGACGAAAGCTCGATTTAACCTCCCACGTACATTGTGCACCCCTTGTACTCTCATGCCTCATGCGGTCACGTGACCTGTGGTTCTCCCGTACGAGGCGTTTAAATGTCCCGCTAGTTTTGCGCGATTTAACGCAGATCCAGAAGTCGTAGAAAGCTCAAATTTACAGGACAGGTGTCGCAAGCTGTGCTTTAAAGCACAAGCTCAAAAGACTCGAGAACTCTTCACGCCTAAATTTTGCCACTGCCGAAAGCGTCTCTGTGACGCCGAATATGTGCATGGATTCGACAAAAAACCACCATGTGACGAAAGCTCGATTTAACCTCCCACGTACTTTGTG
>NW_016995625.1:0-693 GCF_001483705.2 Eufriesea mexicana | reverse complement strand
TTTTGCCCTTCCCAGAGCCAGGTTGGATAAGCTAGAGCGCAGTAGATTGCAGAAAACGTCGGAATAGCAGTGCATAGCACAAAAGTCATATCTACCCTATCAAAACCAGACCAAACGTAGCGTAACCAAACGCAAACTTACATAACCTTACTTGCCCATGCCAGTATTGGTGGCATCCCCAGAGCCAAGCAGAGTATACTGGATCACAGTAGAGCGTACAAGTCCACCGAATAGCGGTGTGTAGCATAAGAGTCAAAGCTACCCTATCCTAGCCTATCCAATCCTAACTTTAGCAAACACGGCATAGCAAACACTATCGAGCCACTACCACATTTGCTCTCTCCTCTACAAATCTTAGCTCAACCAGACGGAACATAACTGAAAGAACCCTGCCTTGACCACCACTGCTGTCCTCTCGACTGTCGGGCAGTGCATAGTATATCACTGTAGAGCGCAGGAATCCATAGAACCGCTGTTCATAGCTCGAAAGTCGAAGATATCCTTACCTAACGCAAGCAAACCTAACCCAAAGGAACGTAAAATATTCCAACCTAACGGGCAGCGGCCACGATTTCCGGAATTCCCAGAGCAAGGCACGGAACATTAGATTGCAGTAGAGGGCAGAAATCCAACCAATTGCGATGTACAGTACAAATGCTCAATGTATCCTGCCCTAACCAAGCCAAACATAAC
>NW_016995624.1:0-1013 GCF_001483705.2 Eufriesea mexicana | reverse complement strand
ATTTTTTATATTATTTTTTATCATTTAAATTAAATAAATTTTGAGATTATTTAATTTATTAAATACCATATTGAAAATCATATTTCTTACAAAAAACAAAAGAAATCATTTTATGAAATAACGGAAGTTTGCTACGCTTTATTATTGAATAATTATTTTTGAGACAGTCTCAACTAAGTTGAGAAGACAAACGAGTCCTTGGCAACCTCTCATATGCTAGAGCAGTGAGACGTGGCGAACCGCGAATTTTAGCCCCACGGGAAACATACTAAGTTTATACCAGACGCTCAACGTGTTAAATATTTCCAAGAACACACGGAAAATTTCCTCCACACGTATGACGACGTTCAAACGACTTTGGAAATACTCTTTAACCACGGGAAGCTGGAATAATCATAAACAATGTAACAATACGAAAACGCAAAGTAAGCTTGTTAAAACACTAATCGTGGAACGAGGAACGCATAAACATAAATTGTATATTGCAGGTGTATTTAAATCCTTAAAGTTTTTGACATTTTTCTTTTAAAATTCCATATATTCTATAGATTTAATAATCTATTGAATAGATCCTGATCATTGGTTGTAGTACTGGATAGATGCCTATATGCATTATTGCAATTGAATCTGAATCGATAGCTGATCTATGTATACTGTAGGAAAAGAATAAGTACGGTCCTGAAAGAAAGTCAAGAGTGTTTTGGGTTAGCCTGATATTTTCTTACAAGAAATAAAATAATGTACAGTCTATTTAAGAAATATAAAAGTGATCTTGAAATGTTCGAAATGTTTCCACTTTTAACACGTTAACTGCCATGGGGGTCACCGGTGACCAGCATTCGACTTTGCTACAGCGCCGTGGAGGCCACCGGTGACCGGCGACGCGACCATTAGTAAAAATACTTAATTAGAGTAAATATCGATACTGATAAATTTTCAAATAGTACCACTGTTACTATAATGGTTCGAAGAAATTAATGCCACACAGAACATGCAAAAATAATTTTATTTAT
>NW_016995623.1:0-698 GCF_001483705.2 Eufriesea mexicana | reverse complement strand
CACCGAATGTCATTGTATAGCACGAGAGTCAAAGCTATCCTAACCGAACATTGCCTAGCCCAGTATAACCAAACGTTACATAACCTAACGATACGTGCCAATGCCACCATTGCTCGCCTCCCCTAGTTCTAGCAGGATATAGAAGATCATTGTTGAGCGCAGAAATGCAACGAATAGCAGTGTATAGCACAAAAGTCAAAGGTGATCTAACCTAACCTGACACACCAGACCTAAGCATACTATGCATAACCAACCGTAACTTGCCGGCACCACTGCTGCTGGCACCGCGTAGTCAAGCAAGGTATATTAGAGCACTGTAGATAAGAGAAATCCGCAGAATGGCAGTGTACAGCACGAAAATCGAAGTCATTCTGACGAAACTTAACCTAACCTGACACAACCATACATGCCTTACTCAAACTTACGTGCCACGACCTCTATCGCTGGACTACCAAGAGCCAAGCAGAATATACTAAAGCACCGCAGAGGGCAGAAATCTACCGCACTGCAGAGTAAAGCGCAAGCGTCAAGCATATCCTGACATAACGTGACATAACGTAACATATGCTAACGTAGTGTAACACAACATAACGTGAAGAGGCCCATATTGCCGGCCTATCCAGCGCCATGCAGAGCATATTAGAGCACATTCGAGCGTAGAAGTCCGCGGAATGGCGGTGTACAGCACAAAAGAAAGA
>NW_016995622.1:289-777 GCF_001483705.2 Eufriesea mexicana | reverse complement strand
GAATGGCACAAAAGGTGAAGATACCTTAATATAACCTGACCTAACCTAACCATTCGTAGTATGTCTCAACACAACATGCAGCGACCACTACTCCTTGCCTCTTCATAGCCAGGCAGAACATAGCAGAGCACAGAAGATCACAGAACTCCACCTCATAACATTATATGCCACGGAAGTCGAAGCTATCCTAACCAAACGTAGCCTAACCTAATACAACGAAAGGTCACCTAACTCAAACTAACGTGCCGGGACTACCATTACTGGCCACCACAGTGCCAAGCAGGACAAATTAGAGCACAGTAGAGCGCTGGAGTCCATCGACTAGCAACGTATGGCACAAAAATCTAAGCTGTCCTATCCTAACCTAACCAAACGCAACGTAAGCAAACCTAACCAAAATGAACCTAACGTGCTGCGACCGCTATTGCTCGCCTCCCCAGAGTCGAGCAGAGTATAGTAAAGCAATGTAGAACGCAGGAATCCACGGA
>NW_016995622.1:0-231 GCF_001483705.2 Eufriesea mexicana | reverse complement strand
ACTTATCCAATCGTAGAATAACTGAACGTAACGTGCCTCGACCACTGCTGCTGGCATCCCCAGAGTCAAGCAGAGTATAGTATAGCACAGTAGACCACATGAACCCTCCAGATAATAGTTCACAGCACGAAAGACGACGCCACCATGACCAAACGCAACCTAACATAACCATATCAAACGTAGGCTAACTCAGCGTTCCTTGCCGCAACCACTATTTCTGGCATTCACAGG
>NW_016995621.1:0-844 GCF_001483705.2 Eufriesea mexicana | reverse complement strand
CGCAGCATATCCAAAGTTTTCATATGCAAACGCAGCCTACGTAAACCTAACTCGCAGAGGCCAATACTTATGTCCTCCCCAGTACCGAGCAGAATATACCAGAGCTCAGTAGAGCGCAGAAATCCACCGCATTGCAGTGAATAGCACAAAAGCCGTTGACATCCTAGCATAACCTGGCCCAATCTAACATGACCAAACGCAGCATAACCCAACATGACGTGCCACGGCAATTGCTCCCGGCCTCCACGGGGTAAAGCGGATTGTAGTAGAGCACAGTAGGTCGCAGAAGACAACCGAATACCAGTGTAAATCACAAAAGCCAATGCAGCGTATCCTAACCAATCCAAACGTGACATAACCAAACGTAACATAACTCAAACTAACTTAACGAGAACACCATACTTCGCCGCGGCAGAGACAAGAGGAAAGTACCAGAGCACAGTATGGCGCAGAAGCTCACCGAATAACGGTGCATGGTACGAAAGTTGTAGCAATCCTAACCAAACATAGCCTAACCGAACCTAACCAAACGTAACCTAACTCAGCCTGACTTGACGCGATCACTGCTACTGGCTGCACCGGATCCAAACAGAACATATTGGAGCGCACTATGGCGCAGGAATCCACGGAATGTCATCGAATGGCACGGAAGTCTGAGATATTCTGTCCTAACATAACCAAACCTGCCATGTGCAAACGTAGCCTAAATAAACCCAACTCGCCGAGACCACTATTGCTGGCCTCAAAGCAGCCAAGAAGAGAATATTGGAACGCAGTAGATCGCAGATGTCGGTGGAAATCGGTGTATAGCGCAGGCGTCTAAGCTATCCTGTCCTATCATCAC
>NW_016995620.1:0-504 GCF_001483705.2 Eufriesea mexicana | reverse complement strand
CACTGCAATGCGTTCGATTTCTGCACTCTACTCTGCTGTAGCATATTCTGCTCGGCTCTGAGGAGGACAGCAGCAGCGTTCTCGTCACGTTAGGTTGAGCTGTGCTACGTTTGGGTTGGTTACGTTCATTTGGGTTTGGTATGGGTAGTTCTGACTTTCATGGTTACACTGCTATTCGATTTCTGCGGCCTACTGCGCTCTACTACACTCTGCTCGACCCTGGAGAGGACAGCAATTGAGGCCCTGTAACGATAGGTTTGGTTTGGTTACGTTTGGTTAGGTTATGTTTGCCTGGGTTACGTCAGAAATCATTGTCCTTCTTGGCATAGACTGTTATTCGGAGGATTTCTGGGCTCAACTGCTCTTATATGCTCCGCTCGGCACTGGGGAAGCCAGGAATAGTGTGCTAGGCACGTTAGGTAGGATTATGTTGCGCTTGGGTGTGTTACGTTGTGTTAGGCTAGGAGAGGAAGGCTTTGACTTTTGTGCTACGTACTGCTATTC
>NW_016995619.1:0-599 GCF_001483705.2 Eufriesea mexicana | reverse complement strand
GTGACAAGCAGAATATACCAGATGGCAGTAGAGCGCAGAAATAAGTAGAATCGCAGTGTTTGGAGCAAAGGACGTATCTACCCAAACCTAACCTAAACTAGCACAACCAAACCAAACGTTGCCTACCCCGAGGTAACATCATGCCGCGACCACTATTGGTGGCCTCCCCAGGGCCAAGCAGAATATAGTGGAGAGCAGACGAGCGACGAAGTCCAGCTAACAGCAGTTTATATTTCGAAAGTCAACGCCACTCTTACTGAAACATACCTATCCTAGACAATACAAACGTAACCTAAGTCAGCCTAAGGTGCCGAGACCATTATTGCTTGCATTCCCAGGGCCAAGCAGAATATATAGAGCACAATAGAGCGCAGAAATCCACTGAATAACAGTTTAAAGCGCAAAAGACGCAGTAGCCTATCCTAACATAGCTAAACGTAACTCATCCGAACGTAACATAGCTCAACCTAACTTAACGGGACCGCCATTGCTGGCCTCTAGAGAGACATGCCGCATGTACTAGCGCGGAGTAGTGCCCAGAAATACACCGCATTTTAGTACATGACACAAAATCCGTAGATATCCTGGCATAACCAGGG
>NW_016995618.1:0-427 GCF_001483705.2 Eufriesea mexicana | reverse complement strand
ATGTTACGTTTGGCTAGGTTAGGTTAGGGTACTTTGACTTTTGTGCTATATACTGCCATTCGGCGGATTTCTGCGTTACAGCGCGCTCTAATATGCTCTGCATGGCTCTGGGGTGGCCAGCAGTAGTGTTCTCGGCAGGTTACGTTGTGTTATGTTTCGCTTCGTTAGGTTACGTTTGTCTGGGCTGCGTTTGGATAGTTTCGACTTACGCGGTGCACGCTGTTGTTCGGTGCATTTCTGCGCTCTGCAGTGCTCTAGTATTGGTTGCTAGACCCTGTGGTGGCCAGCAATAGCGGACTCGGGACGTTAGTTTGAGATAGGTTACCTACGGCCATGTCACGTTTGGTTAGGTTAGGATAGGGTAGCTCTTACTTTTCTAATATATGCTGTCACTCGGTAGATTTCCGCGCTATACGTTGCTATAATA
>NW_016995617.1:0-281 GCF_001483705.2 Eufriesea mexicana | reverse complement strand
TAATGCTCTCGGCGCGTTAGTTTGTGTTATGTTACGATTGGCTATGTTGGACTTGGCTAGGTTTGGTTAGAGCAGCTTTTACCCTTGTGCTGTATACTGCTGTTCGGCCGATTTCAGCGTTCTACATTGCACTGCTATACTCTGCTTAGCTATCGTGAGGCCTGAAATATCGGTCGTGGCACGTTCGGTTGGGCTAAGTTACGTGCGTTTATGTTTGATTGGGTTAAGTTTGGTTCGGATGGCTTCTACTCTTGTGCTGTGCACTGAAATCCGGTGGATCT
>NW_016995616.1:0-422 GCF_001483705.2 Eufriesea mexicana | reverse complement strand
CCATCCATACATCCATCCATCCACACAACCATTCATCCATACATACATCCATCCATACATCCAACTTCCCATACAACCACCCAGCCATACATCCACCCATCCATACATCCATCGAACCATACATTCATCCATCCGTTCAAGCTCCCATCCATACATACATCGATCTATACATCTATCCATTCATACATCCATCCATCCATACATCCACCTTCCCAAACAACCATGCATCCATACATCCACCCATCCATGCATCCATCGAACCATTCATCCATCCATTCATACAAGCATCCATTCATACATCCATCGATCCATACATTCATACATCCACACATCCATAAATCCATCCGTCCCTACATCCATCCAACCATACATACACCCATACATACATCCATACATACATCCATACATACATCCATCCATAC
>NW_016995615.1:0-231 GCF_001483705.2 Eufriesea mexicana | reverse complement strand
TCCATACATCCATACATCCATCCATACATACATCCATCCGTCCATACATCCATACATTCATACATCCATACATCCATAAATCCATCCATCCATACCTCCATCGATCCATACATCCATCAATCCCTTCACCCATACATTCATACTCCCGTACATCCATTCATCCATACATCAATCCATCCATACAACCATCCATGCATACAGCCATCAATCCATACATTCATCCATCCATAC
>NW_016995614.1:0-422 GCF_001483705.2 Eufriesea mexicana | reverse complement strand
AGGTTATATGGATGGATGGAAGTATTGATGTACAGATGTATGCATGCATGAATGTATGGTTGTATGGATGTGTGTGTGGATATTTGTATGGATGTATTTATGGATGTATGCGTGGATGTTTGTATGGAAGTTTGTATGGAAGTATGCATGTATGTATGAATGGATGTTCGAATGTATTTATGTTTGGATGTATTTATGGTTGTATGTAAGGATGTATGTATGAATCTTTTAGATGTACGTATGGATGTATGTATGGGTCTATGTATGGACGTATGTATGGATGAATGGATGGACGTATGAGCGGATATATGTATGTATGTATGGATGCGTGTATGGAAGGGCGTATGTGTGGATGCATGTACGGATGGTTGTATGGATGTATGTACGGATGTCTGTGTGGATATATCTATGGATGTATGTAT
>NW_016995613.1:0-259 GCF_001483705.2 Eufriesea mexicana | reverse complement strand
ATGTATGGATGGATGGATGTATTGATGTATGTATGTATGGATGGATGGATGTATTGTTGTATGTATGTATGGATGGATGGATGGATGGACTGCTGGACGGATGTATGGATGGATAGATGTATGGATCGGTAGACGTATGGATGGGTGAATGTATGGATGGATGAATGTATCGATGGGTGGACTTATGGATGGATGTATGTGCGGATGGCCGGATGTACGGATGCATGAATGTATGGATGGCTGGGTCTATGGTTGGATG
>NW_016995612.1:0-552 GCF_001483705.2 Eufriesea mexicana | reverse complement strand
AGCTGTCATATTTTGGTGATTAGATCACCTAACGCCTGCAATCCAATGGCAAGTACAGCCATCAACTTGCCAGAGAATAGGTCTATTCAACATCTATAACCTGCTGTATCATGGTAAATAGACCGCATAACGCCTTCAAGCCAATGGCAAGTACAGCCGTCTACTTGTCAGAGAATAGGCCTATTCAAGATCTATAATCTGTTACAGCTTGGTGAATACATCGCCTAACGCCTTCAATCCAATGGCTAATGGCAAATACAGCCATCTACTTGCCAGAGAATAGGTTTATTCAAAATCTATAACCTGTTATAGCATATTGAATACGTCGCCCAACGCATTCAATCCAATGGCAAGTACAGACATCTACTTGCCAGAAAATAGGTCCATTCAAAATCTATAATCTGTTGTAGTTTGGAGAATAGATCGCCGAACGCCTTCAATCCAATGGCAAGAGCAGCCATCTACTTGCCAGAGAATAGGTCTATTCATAATCTGTAACCTGTTGTAGCTTGGAGAATAGATCGCCTAACGCCTTCAATCCAATGGCAAGTG
>NW_016995611.1:314-547 GCF_001483705.2 Eufriesea mexicana | reverse complement strand
ATAGGTCTCTTCGAAATCTATAACCTGTTATAGCTTGGTGAATAGATCGCTTAAAGCCTTCAACCCAATGGTAAGTGCAGCCATCAACTTGCCAGAGATTTGGACTAATCAAAATCTATAATCTGTTATAGCTTGGCAAATAGAGCGCCCAACGCCTTCAATCCAATGGCAAGTACAGCCATCTACTTGCCAGAGAATAGGTCTATTCAAAATCTAGAACTTGTTATAGATTG
>NW_016995611.1:0-258 GCF_001483705.2 Eufriesea mexicana | reverse complement strand
GGTCTATTCAAAATCTGTATCATGATATAGCATGGCGAATAGATCGCCTAACGCCTTCAATCCAATGGCAAGTACAGCCATCTACTTGCCTGAGAATTAGTCTAATCAGAATCTAAAAGCTGCCATAGCCTAGTGATTAGATCGCATAATGCTTTCAATCCAATGGCAGGTACAGCCGTCTACTTGCCAGAGAATAGGTCTATTCAAAATCAAAATCTGTTATAGCTTGGTGAATAGATCGCCTAACTCCTTCAATCC
>NW_016995610.1:0-595 GCF_001483705.2 Eufriesea mexicana | reverse complement strand
TTCCTCCTTATGTTTGCGAGAAAATCTGCTCACCACGAAATAAGTCGAAAATGTTAACAAAATTCAACTTTCCAGTCAGGTTCCTTTAGATTGCAATGGGTATAGCACACCAATAGGATGATTCCTCCGCATTTATGCAGGAAAGCATGCTCACCAAGATATTATTCGAGAATGTCAATAAAATTGAAATTTCCAGTCAGATTCTATTGCATTGCAATAGCTATATCACGCCAATAGTATCGTTCCCCATTGTTGATGTGAGAAATTTTTTTCACAACGATATTGGTTGCAAATGCCATTGAAATTGATGCTTCCATTCAGGCTCCATTGCATTGCAATGGCTATTGCACGCCAATAGAATCTTTACTCCATATTTGTGCGAGAAAGCATGCTCTCCACGATATTGGTCGGAAATGTCACGAAAATTGGACTTTCCAGTCAGATTCTATTGCGCTGCAGAGGCTACGGCCAGCCAATAGGACCTTTCCCCTTTCTTTGCGCGAGAAAGTCTGCTCACCACGATATTAGTCGGAAATGTCAATAAAATTGAGCTTTCCAGACAAATCCTATTGCATTGCAATGTCTATAGCAGGCC
>NW_016995609.1:0-1124 GCF_001483705.2 Eufriesea mexicana | reverse complement strand
CATGACATTTGTGCTATTCTCCGCTATTTGGTGGCTGCCAGCGCTCTACTATTCTCTTGTGTGTTCTGCTTGGCTCTGCGGATTTAAGTAACAGTGGTCTCGGCACATTACTACAAGTTATGTTACGATTCGTTCTATTACGTTTGGATAGGTTAGGATAGGATTGCGTCGACTTTTGTGATATATGCTGCCATTCGCGGGATGTCTAGGCTCTACATTGATCTACTCTACTCTGCCCGACTCAGGGGAGGCCAATAATAGGTGCCGCGGCGCGCTAGGTAGGACTAGGTTACGTTTGGTTTTGATAGGCTTGTTTGGGTTAGGATAGAATATCTTTGACTTTTGCACTGCACAGTGAAATGCGGTGGATTTCTTCGCTCTTCTGTGCTCTAGTTTGTTCCGCTATGACTTTTGTGCTCAACCCTGCTATTGTACGGACCTCTGCATTCTACTGTGCTCTACCATGTTCTTCTTGTCTCTGGGGACGCCAGCAACTGTGGCCGCGGCTCGTATGTTTTCGTTACGTTACGTTTGGTTAGGTTACGTTTGGTTCGGTTTGGTCAGCATGTCTTTGACTTTTGTGTCGTGCACTGCTATTCGTTGTATTCCTACCCTCCACATTGCTCTACTATAATCTGCCCGACCCTAGGGTGGCCATTAATATTGCCCTCGGCACGTTAGGTTGTGTTAGGCTACGTTTGGTTAGGCCACGAATGCTTTCGTTATGTTTGGATAGCTTTGACTTTTCTGCCATACACTGCAATTCCATGGATTTCTGCGCTCTACTCTCCTCTAGTATAATCCGCTTGGCTCTAGGGAGGCGAGAAATAGTTGCCTATGCACGTTAGTTTGGGTTAGGTTGCGTTCGGTTATGATAGGTTTGTGAAGGTCAAGCAAGGGTAGCTATGACTTTTGCGCTATACACTGCTGTTCGCCCGATATATGCGCTCTACTGCGCTCTATTATGTTCAGTTTCGCTTTCGGAGGTCCAGCAATACAATACTATTCTCAGCAGATTAGTTTGAGTTACGTGACGTTTGGTTAGGTTAGGTTAGTTTGGGTCACGATAGGATGGCTTTGACTTTTCTACTATACACTGCCATCATATCGACTTCTGCGCACTG
>NW_016995608.1:0-593 GCF_001483705.2 Eufriesea mexicana | reverse complement strand
TGTATATGCAAGAAAGTTAGCTCACTACGATGTTGGACGAAAAGTTCAATAAATTTGAATTTCGCAAACACGTTCTATATCAATGCAATGGCTATATCGCGCCAATAGCATCTTTCATCCTTATTTATACATGGGAGTTCGCTCACCACAATATTAGACGAAAATGTCAATAAAATTGAATTTTCCAGCCATATTCTATAGCACTGCGACGGCTATAGCACGCCAATTGAATCCTTCCTTCTTATTAATGAAGGAAAGGTAGCACAGCATGATATTAGTCGAAAATGTCAATAAATTTGGTTTTTTCCAACCACATTCTGTGTCACTGCAATGGCTATTTGGCTATAGCACGCCAACAGCATCTTTGCTCCTTATTTATGGAAGCAAGGTAACTCACAACAATATTAGTCGAAAATGTCAATAAAATTGAACTTTCCAGCCAGATTCTATAGCATTGTAACGGCCATATCAAGTGAATAGTATCTTTGCTCCATGTATATGCATGAAAGTTAGCTCACTACGATGTTAGTCGAAAATGTCAATAAATTTGTATTTCCCAAACACATTCTATATCAATGCAATGGCTATATCGC
>NW_016995607.1:0-2439 GCF_001483705.2 Eufriesea mexicana | reverse complement strand
GCTTTAATTATAAATATACGTTACGAACAATTTCTTAATAACAATATTAATTTGTTATTAACACGAAGTATAATTATTTATAAACTTTTTGCAAAATTACAGATATATTTTAACATAATTTCGTTATACATTCAAGTAATAGCCAATAACTTATTAATTTTTTCACCGTTATTATAAATTTAAATTGCGAACAATTTGTTATTCACAATATTAATTTGTTATGAATAACGAGTGTAATAATTTTGTTATAAATTTACATTGAGAACAATTTGTTATTAACAATATTAATTTATTATGAATAACGAGTGTAATGATTCATAAACTTTTTTCAAATTATAGATACATATTAACACTTGTACTTTATAAGTTCAAGTAATAACTAATAATTTATAACTTTTCACTTTTATTATAGATTTACGTGCTGAACAATTTACTATTAACGATATTCATTTGTTATTAATAATAAATTCTATGCTTTATAAACTACTAGATTCGCGCTTCCATAGGATAAATTCCCATGATACGTATATGTATACCTATATGTATATCTTTAATATCTTAGAAATCTTGGAAGCCTTAAAGACCTTAATAGTATTGAGTCTTGGAAGTTTTGAAAATCTTGAATGGAATCTTGGAAGTTTTAAAAGTCTTGAAATTCTTTTGTCTTGAAGGTCTTGAAGATCTTGAATATCTTGAATCTTGATGAGTCTAAAAGGTCTTGGAATCTTGTAAGTCTTGTGCCTCGAAAGCCTTGAATATCTTGAAAATTTCGAATCTTGAAAACCTAGAGTCTCGAACCTCAAATATATCTACCATTCCGAAATACTCGGTAAACCAGCGTACCTCTCGAATTCCGCTACCAATTCCAAAACCCAAAATTCGAACTTTATTTAAACATAAAAAATGCAGTCGAATAAAATAGAAACAGATTGGAGTGTCGACGCAATCACGTTACACCCCTTCACATCTCTTCACATCCCGTCGAACTCGAAGCTGCATCGCCCTTCCATCGTGTCATAACTCCCATCGAAGCTTCGAAGACACCCAAACCATATCGAATCTTTCAAAACCCCTAAAACCCCGAATCACCCTCGAACCTATTCCTATCCTCACACACGAATTAAAACTTGCACCTCGAACCTTCCACAGCTGAACTGTCACGCGCCTACCAGAAACAGAAGCATGAAAGTGTAAAAACGACTTGGCCGCGTGTAAAAGGGGCGGAATCGTAAATAACGGCGCGTTAAAAATATTTCATAGCCGTCGCCGTTTATACCTGACCACCGCATATACGTCGTGATAAATCATCAGCCGGATGTCGCATAAATTGCGAAAATATTTCGTAATCGACGGTGAAAATAAATCGCGGGAAACGCTCTCGATATTGGCCGGTTAGTCGTCGACGCGTCACGAATGCCGGGAAATCGAGCATTTTTACCCCTTCCTTTCATCAGGCCGGTGCTCCAAGGGTCGATTAACCCTCTTGAATAGCCGAGCGCCGGGCCGCGAGTCGATATGCAACGCGAAATGTGTTATTCGCGCTGGACGAGCGTGCAGAAGGGGTGACACGCGACGAACCCGATTCCGTTCCTGTCGTTTAACGATTTCTCGTTGGCAAAACCGAGCCACGAGTGCCCTTCGTACTCCAGCTCCCACGTAAAAACACTGTTCCTCCTTTGTCGCGAATATGCTCGCGAATGCCCCCGCTGTTTCATTCCACTCGCAACGAGCAGCTCCGGATCGGGAAAAACACGAGCTACAATTTTTCCGCCTCGTTGAAAATACACAGAATTTTAACTATAGACTCTCGTAAGTATAAAGTAAGTTGCCGCATACAAGGGAATTGCTATAAATTACTTTGAATTTTTTTCTCGAGCTTTGAAGTTAGGGGAAAGTGGCTGGGTTAGAGCGCTCACGTTTTCTGCTGAAATTGGCATACTTTGGTATGCTATAACTTTGTGACGATAAAAATCTGCTAAAAATCTATATCTTTTGATGTAGCGTTGATGTGTGGTTTTTCACGTACGTGTAAAGAGGATTAGTGAAATATTTGTATTTTAGCCTCTTCAAAAACGAATTTTCTTCAAGTCAACGTTACGAAAATTCTTGAGAAATTCTGTAATGAATAATTCTCTAATTGATCTTAATTTTCTTTCAACTTATAATTTATTTGTTTATATGTAATTAAAGAATATTCTTCAAGTCAACGTTATGAAAATTCTGAGAAATTCTATAAGGAATAGTTCTCCAATTGATCTTAATTTTCTTTCAACTTATAATTTATTTATTTATATGTAATTAACGAATTTTCTTCAAATCAACGTAACGAAAATTATTGAGAAATTCTATAACGAAATAATGTTATTTATAATGAATAATAGTTCTCCAATTGATCTTAATTTTCTTTCAACTTATAATTTATTTATTTATATGTAATTA
>NW_016995606.1:0-756 GCF_001483705.2 Eufriesea mexicana | reverse complement strand
TTTCATGCATGAATAAGGAGGAAAGATTCTATTGGCGTGCTATAGCCATTGCAGTGCTATAAACTTTGGCTGGAAAATTCAAATTTATTGACATTTTCAACTAATACCGTGGTGAGCTAACTTTTGTTCATAAATAAGGAGGATTGATTCTGACGTCATGCTATCGCCATCGCTATATAGAATCTGGCAGGAAGATATTTTTTAATTGACATTTTCGACTAATATCGTGTAGAGCTAGCTTTCGTGCATAAATGAGGAGGAAAGGTACTTTTGGCGTGCTGTAGCCATAGCAATGCTATAGAATAAGGCTGGAAAATTCAGTTCTATTGACATTTTTGCCTAGTATCGTGCTGAGCTAAGTTTCTTTCATAAATAAGGGGGAGTGATACTATTGGCGTGCTATAGTCATAGCAATGCTGTAGAATCTGGTTGGAATATTCAATTTTATCGTTTTCGACTAATATCGTGATGTGCTGTCTCTCTTGCATATATAAGTAGGAAAGATCCTATTGGTGTGCCTTAGCCATTGCTATGCTATGAATCAGTCTGGAGAACACGATTTTTTTGACATTTTCGACTAATACCGTGGTGAGCTAACTTTCTTTCATAAATAAGGGGGAGTGATTCTATTGGCGTGCTGCAGCCATCGCATTGCTGTAGAATCTTGCAGGAACTTACGAATTTATTGACATATTCGACAACTGTCGTGTAGAGCCGGCTATCGTGCATAAATAAGGAGGTAAGGTTTTATTGGCG
>NW_016995605.1:0-468 GCF_001483705.2 Eufriesea mexicana | reverse complement strand
GAAATTAAAAAGTGGGAATATGTGTATCTTGAGAGGTGATAGATAATAATTAAATAAAAAGATCTAATTTTATAATTTTGTATGTACACACTTTACTTATACGACTTCCTCGATGCAGGATATTTAATTACATATTAGTTGTTTGCTGTCCTTCGACATATCAGGTTATTGATAAACTTTGTATCCTGCAGCATGTCATTAATCCCTCTACAGAGTTTAATCACGCATGTACGTACTAACAATATCAACAGAATTCTCTTTATTATCTACCTTCATTAACTGTTCAACACCAGTGTGTTAAATAACAGTGAGTCCAATAACAGAAGCAAAAGTTTCAATCACGGTCTGAAATAAAACTACATTTAAATAAAATTGACTGATATCATCAGTGAGTATAATTTGCAAAAATTTCAATGTCTATAAAATATATGAAGAAGAGAAAAAGAAATTAAATAAATATTTCCTTTG
>NW_016995604.1:0-290 GCF_001483705.2 Eufriesea mexicana | reverse complement strand
CCCGAATAGCACTGTATAGCACAGAAGTCAAGGGTATCACGTACTAACCTAACCAAACGTAACCTAACCGAACGTAATATACTTCAAAATAACGTGCCGCGACAACTATTGCTGGGGTCCCCAGATTCGGGCAAAGCATAGTAGAACACAGAAGAGCGTTGCATTCTACCTAATAACGGTTTACAACAAGAAAGTCGATGCTATCCTAGTGTACCGCAACGTACACCAACCAAGCCGAACGCATTGTAACAAAATCTAACGTGCCGCGAAAACAATCGCTGGCCTCCCGA
>NW_016995603.1:0-732 GCF_001483705.2 Eufriesea mexicana | reverse complement strand
TGTATTTAACACATACCACACACTCAGATGTAGATATCTCTAGCCATATCCTTACGACACATTAACTATTGTAGAATTGCTGTGGAACTAACATTATCAGTGATCAAATCAATCCAACGCCTACTTTAACCATATGGTGGTACTATGTCCAGCTACGTCAGTTGTTTTCGCTTGGATATATGAAGGATCTGTAATTAGTCATTTCAGGAATGCTACGAAACATAAATCATAACTGAGCAGAATAATCAATCGGCAACATTGCCCTTTCGGTGCTCGTTCTGAGCAACGTACTCTCGGCTGTATAATGTCCCTAGCCACAATCGCACTATGCACTGATTATTCTAGATTGGCTAGGGAATTTATGTCGTCAATGAACAATTCATTCTAGCGGCTGCAGTACTGCGATGATGGCTGTACTCTGTATTGCATTGTTACTTCCAATTCTCCCGAGACATAATGTAAATGTCATTTTTCATTCAGGAACCGCTGCAGAATATATATCATCAATGAACAGGTTATACTAACAGATACAGTGCTCTATTGGTTGACGTACTATGTACAGTACAGTCAGTTGTGGATATCGCTAGCCATAATGTTAACTTACATTCAGAGTTCTAGAACTTCTTTGGAGTTTAAGTCAGCAATGAACATATTATTCGAACGGCTGCGGTTCCTTGATGATGGCTGCACTAAGTACTGTGTTGTTAGTTGTTAACATCTCGAGGGATAATG
>NW_016995602.1:0-853 GCF_001483705.2 Eufriesea mexicana | reverse complement strand
AGTAAAAAAGATATTAAAATATTCGATCGGTTTGGCAGTATTAGGTAAAAGGTATTGCGGTCCCGATTTTTTTATGAATTGGAATAAATTGTCTTAGACATTATATTCTTTTTTAAAAAATAACATTACTTTCATTGCTGTCGTAATTCGAATCCTCTATTATGCTACACGTTTTACGTTTAGAAGACATTAAATTGCCGAAGGGCATGGAATAAAAGTAAAATAAAATAATATTGTGGATTACATAAAAAATTAGTGAAAATATTACTGCACGTACCTTTTATATATGCAGTAAAATATGAAAATAATATTTTTATGATTTAAACACTCTGATGTTACTACTTATGCTCAGAAAAATGTCAGAACAATACTAAACTGAAAGAATTAAAGCTTATCGCATATCAATTGTAAGCGATCTTAGACTAGACGGCGTAAACAGTCAGGCGACAGGCAGTGTCTCCGAATATTTACGCCTAAAACACTTGAACTCATCGAAGGTGCGACGATCGGCCGAGGGGTGTTAAATCTTCTCCAGCCGAAGGACAGTCAGTAAAATAAAAACCTTTGATGAAGAAAGTCTTCTGGACCACTAGCTCTATCTCCTTATCCTTCCGCTACAAAATAAAAAACAGCACAATCGCGCTCGTTGGCATTTTGGAACACGGAATATGACAAGCGCTGTCGCGCCGCTTGGCAATTTTCGTTTGGAAAACAATAAAGGCCCGTGGCACTCAAACGGTTAAATGCGATTTTCGTTCATAGCGACGCTGACAACGACATAAAACAGTCCATCACTTGAGACATGAGGGTATAATGCCGCAACAGCGGGCGTATATATGTGTTTCTCGGCTAC
>NW_016995601.1:0-561 GCF_001483705.2 Eufriesea mexicana | reverse complement strand
TACAATGCTCTCTTAGTGGATGTACTAAGTAGTGTGCCCTCAAATGTAAGTTCTTCCTACCATCATAGCAGTTCTATATGTTGATCTCTCTAGAGTTGTAGCAAAACTTAAATGATCGGTGACCAAATTAATACAGCGACCACAGTAATATGGCAACGATGTTACGCTTTTCGGTTACTTCAATTGGTATTATCTCGCACGTTAATGGATCTGTCTTCTGTTCTTCTGTCACACAAGAATTGCTCTAGAATTTACATCATCCGTGAACATAATAATCCAACGTCTAGAGTGGTATGGTACTGCATGCACTAACTACCGTACTTTCGATTGTAATTGTTCCTATCCGCTACTGTACCTTGCATGAATCATCCTGGAACTGCTATGGAAGTTAAATCACCAGTGAACACATTAATGCAACAACTAGGGCATTGTTATGATGGCAGTACTCAGTAATCCTTCGTCAATTGCTAATTCCTCGATTCATGTTTGGTTTGCCTATTTGTCATACTGGAATTGCTATAGGATTTACATGACTGGACAGATTAAACCAATGGTTATAGT
>NW_016995600.1:0-340 GCF_001483705.2 Eufriesea mexicana | reverse complement strand
TATAGAATCTGCCCGGAAAGATCAATTTTATTGACAGGTTCGAATAATATCGTGGTCAGCTATCTTTTTGCATAAATAAGGAGTGTAGATCCCTTTGGGGAGCTATCGCCATTGCAAGGCTATATAATCTGGCCGGAAAGTACAATTTCATTGACATTTTCGACTAATATCGAGGTGAACTACCTTCCTTGCACATGTAAGGAGGAAAGATGCATTTGGAGCGCTATAGCCATTTCAATGCTGTAGAATCGGGCTAGAAAATTCAATTTTGTTGACTCTTTCGACTAATATCGTGGTGAGCTATCTTTTTGCATAAATAAGGAGGGTAGATTCTATTGGC
>NW_016995599.1:0-645 GCF_001483705.2 Eufriesea mexicana | reverse complement strand
TCCTTATCTATGCAAGGAAGTTAGCTCACCACGAAATTAGTCGAAAATGTCAATAAAATTGAACTTTCCTAGAAGATCCTATTGCATTGGAACGCCTTTATCACGCCAATAGACTCTATCCTACTTATATATGCGTGGATGTCATCTCACCACGATATTAGCCGAAAATGTCAATAAAATTGAATTTTCCAACCACACTCTATATCATTGCAATGTCTACAGCACGCCATTAGCATCTACTCTGCTTATTTAGGCAAGAAAGAAAGCTCACCACGATAATAGTCGAAACTGTAAATAATATTCAACTTTCCATCCAGATTCTGTGACATTGCAATGTCTATATCCCGCCAATAGAATGTACCCTGCTTATTTAGGCACGACCGGTAGCTCACCACGATAATAGTCGAAACTGACAATAATATTGAACTTTCTAGCCAGTTTCCATACTATTGAAGTGGCTATAGCACGCCAATGGAATCTTTCCTCCTTATTTATCCAAGAAAGTTAGCTCATCTCAATATTAGTCGAAAATGTCAATAAAATTGATTCTGCCAGGAACATTCTATATCATTGCAATGGCTACAGCACGTCAAAAGGATCTTTCCTCCTTATTTATGCAAGGAAGGTAGCGCACCACAATATTAG
>NW_016995598.1:0-639 GCF_001483705.2 Eufriesea mexicana | reverse complement strand
TTGAAGGCGTTATGTGATCTATTCACCATGCTATAACAGATTATAGATTTTGAACAGTCCTATCCTCTGGCAAGTAGATGGATGTAGTTGCCATTGCATTGAAGGAGCTATTCGTTCTATCCACCAAGCTATGTCAGGTTAGAGACTTTGAATAGACGTATTTCCTGCCAAGTAGAAGTCTGTACTTGCCATTGGATTGAAGGCGTTGGGCGACGTACTAAGTAAGATATAACAGATTATAGATTTTGAATACACCTATTCTCTGGCAAGTAAATGGATGTAATTGCCATTGGATTGAAGGCGTTAGGCGATGTACTCTCCAAGCAATAACATATTTTGAATAGGCCTATTCTCTGGCAAGTAGACGGCTGCACTTGCCATTGGATTGAAGGCGTTAGGCGATCTATTCACCAAGCTATAACAGGTTATGAATTTTGAATAGACCTATTCTCTGGCAAGAAGATGGCTGTACTTGCCATTGGATTGCAGGCGTAAGGCGATTTATTCACCGAGCTATAACAGGTTATAGATTTTGAATAGACATGTTGTCTGGCTAGTAGATTGCTGTACTTACCTTTGGATTGAAGGCGTTAGGCGATCTATTCACCATGCTGTAACAGATTATTGATTTTGAATAGA
>NW_016995597.1:0-1304 GCF_001483705.2 Eufriesea mexicana | reverse complement strand
GTGCTATTGCCATTGCAATGCTATAGAGTCTTGCTGGAAAATTAAATTTTATTGACATTTTCGTCTAATATCTTGGTGAGATAGCTTTCCTGAATAAAGATGGAAGAAAGATTCTACTGGCGAGCTATAGCTACTGCAATGCTATAGAATCTGCATGGAAAACTCAATTTTATTGACATTCTGGACTTATATAGTGGTGAGTTATCTTTCTTGCATAAATAAGGAGCAAAGATTCTACTGGCGTGCTATTGAAATTGCAATGCTATAGAATCTGTATGGAATATTCAATTTTATTGACATTCTCGGCTAATATAGTGGTGAGTTATCTTTCTTGCATAAATAAGGAGCAAAGATTCTATTGGCGTGCTATTGCCATTGCAATCCTATAGAATCTGGATGGAAAATTCAATTTCATTGACATTTTCGACTAATATCGTGGTGAGCTAATTTTCTTGCATAAACAAGGAGGAAAGATTCTATTGGCATGCTATTACCATTGCAGTGCTATAGAATCTGGCCAGAAAATTCAATTTTATTCACGTTTTCGACTAATATCGTGGTGAGCTAGCTTCCTGGCATAAGTATGGTGGAAGGATCCTTTTGGCGTGCGACAGCCATTGCAATTCTGTAGAATCTGGCCGGAAAATTCAATTTTTTTGACATTTCCGACTAATGACGTGGTGAGTTAACTTTCTTGCATAAATAATAAGGAAAGATTCTATTGGCGTGCTACTGATATTGCAATGCTATAGAATCTGGATGGAAAATTCAATTTTATTGATATTTTCGACTAATATCGTGGTGAGCTAGCTTCCTGGCGTAGCATGGAGGAGAGATCCTTTTGGCGTGCTATAGCCATTGCAATCCTGTAGAATCTAGCAGGAAAATTCAAGTTTATTGACATTCTCGATTAATATAGTGGTGAGTTACCTTTCTTGCATAAATATGGAGCAAAGATTATATTGGAGCACTATTGCCATTGCAATGCTGTAGAATCCGGCCGAAAAATTCAATTTTATTGACATTTCCGACTGATATCGTGGTGAGTTAACTTTCTTGCATAAATGTGGAGGAAAGATTCTATTGGCGTGCTATTTCAATTGCAATGCTATAGAATGTGCCTGGCAGTTTCGATTATATCGTCATTTTCGACTAATATCGTGGTGTGCTACCTTTCTTGCGTAAACAAGAAGTTACATTCTATTGGCCTGCTGTAAACATTGCAATGATGTAGAATGTGGTTGGAAAATTCAATTTTATTCACATTTTCGACTAATATCGTGGTGAGCCAACTTCCTTGCATA
>NW_016995596.1:0-406 GCF_001483705.2 Eufriesea mexicana | reverse complement strand
GCATATGTATCAACAGAGAAAAATGTGTGGCATCGACATGGAAATATGAGGATCATTGAAGAGGTGGAGAATGGACACATGGTAATTGCTGTAAAAGGCAAAGTTAAATTGAATATAGTGTGTAATTGTTTCATTAAGTTACAAATGTTTAGAAATATCTATAGGGACTTGGAAACTATAAAAGAAACAATTATAATGGTGCTGTGACATATCATCATGGACTTTATTAAGCCAATATCAAAAGGAGGTAAAAGGTACGTCTTACCTGCTGATGATTTTTTGAGAAAAGAACCATTTGGTTGACTGATTTAAAAATAACTAAAGATTTAATATGAAACATTACTGATGAAGGATTATTTTTTATTATAGGAGACTTACAGGCATGAGTTATATTTATATGCAAGAG
>NW_016995595.1:0-2158 GCF_001483705.2 Eufriesea mexicana | reverse complement strand
AGCTTTACTGTGATCTAGTATGCCCTCCTTGGCTCTGCGGAGGGCAGCAATAGCGGTCCCGGCTCGTTAGGTTGGGTTAGGCTATGTTCGGTTATGTTCTGTTTGTTAGGGTTAGGTTTGGATAACTCTGACATTCCCAATCAACACTGAGAGTTTATGGACTTCAGCGTCCTACTCACCACTAATGTTGTGTTGCGTTTGGTTATTTAAAGGTGAGATACGTTAGGAAACAGTAGCATGAACTTTTCTGCTATACTCCGCTATATGGTGTATTTCTGGGCTCTACTGTGCTATAATATGTTGTGCTTTGCCGTGGGTGCTCAGTAATTGTGGTCTAGGCACGTTAGTTTCCGTCACGATACGTTTGGTCATGCAACGTTGCGTTCTCTTAGACTATGGTAGCTTCGACGTTTGTGCTATAAACTGCTATTCGTTGAATTTCTGCTCTCATCGCTCCTCTACTATAACCTACTCGGCTCTGGAGAGGCCAACAATTGCGGTTGCTACACGATGGGTCGTGCTATGTCACGTTTGGTTAGGTCACGATCAGCTAGGTTAGGCGGCGATAGCTCTGACTTATGTAGTATACACTGCTATTCGACTGATTTCATCGCTCCGCAGTGCCCTCACGTGAGCAGCTTTGCAGCGGGAAGCCCAACAGTTGCGGTCTCGGCACCTTATGTTGGCTCAAATTACGTTCGGATAGGTGTTGTTGGGCTATGTTTTGTTAGGATAGCTTCTACTTTTGTGGTGTGCACTGCTATTCGCTGTACTTCTCCGATCTACTGTGCTCTAGTATGTCATACTTGGCTCTGGGGAGGGCAACAATAGCGGGCTCACACGTTAGGATAAGCTATGTTATTTTTCGATAAGTTACCGTTGGTATTGGTTAGAAGAGGATCGCTTTAACTCTAATGCTATAGTCTGCTGTTAGGTGGATATCTGCCGCCCACAGTGCTTTAATATTTTCAGCTTGACTCTGGGAGGGCCAACTACAGTGGCCTCTGCACGGTATATGGTGTCCGCCTACGCTCGGTTAGGCTGGGCCAGGCTAAGTTTTGTCAAGGTAGTTTTACCTTTTGTTTTGTACACTGCTGTACGGTGGATTACTGCGCTCCACAGAGCTCTAGTATGCCCTGCTTGGCTCGGGGACAGCAAAAATAGCTGGCTCATACGTTTGGTTAAGTCAGGACATATTTGGTTTTGTCCTGTTCGTTTGGATTAGCCTTGGGTAGATTTGACATTTCTGATGTACATAGCGGTTATATGGTTTCCTGAGTTCTACTCTCCACTAACGTGTTCCGCTTGACTCTGAGGAGGGCAGCAATAGCGGTTGCGGCGCGTTAGGTTGAGGTAGGTTACGTTTTGGTATGTTACTAGAGGTTAGGCTAGGAGAGGGCTGCATTTACTTTAACGCTACAGTCTGCTACTAAGTGGGTTTCTGCGCCATACAGTGATCTAATGCTTTCAGTTTGGCTCTGTGAATGCCAGCAATAGTGGCCTATGCACGTAACGTTGAATCAGACTACGTCCGTTTAGTTTGGGTCAGGCTAAGTTTTGTCAGGATAGCTTTAACCTTCGTGCTGTACACGGATATTCGGTGGATTTCTGCGTTCCAGTGTGCCCTAGTATACCCTGCTTGACTCTGGGAGTGGCAGCAATGGCGTGCTCGGCACGCTAGGCCGAGTTAGGCTATGTTTGGTTATGTTCTGTTGGTATGGGTTATGTTTGTGTAACTCTGACTTTTCCCATATTCACTGGGATTCTATGGCTTTCTGCGCTCACTACTGTATTCTGCCAGGCTCTGGGAGCACTGCAATAGTGGACGCTGCACGTAGACCTGAGATGTGTTGCGTTTGATTATTTAAAGGTGAGATACGTTAGGAAACAGTAGCATGAACTTTTCTGCTATACTCCGCTATATGGTGTATTTCTGGGCTCTACTGTGCTATAATATGTTGTGCTTTGCCGTGGGTGCTCAGTAATTGTGGTCTAGGCACGTTAGTTTCCGTCACGATACGTTTGGTCATGCAACGTTGCGTTCTCTTAGACTATGGTAGCTTCGACGTTTGTGCTATAAACTGCTATTCGTTGAATTTCTGCTCTCATCGCTCCTCTACTATAACCTACTCGGCTCTGGAGAGGCCAACAATTGCGG
>NW_016995594.1:0-998 GCF_001483705.2 Eufriesea mexicana | reverse complement strand
ATTACAATGCAATAGAATCTGCCTGGAAAATTCAACTTTATTTACATTTTCGACTAATATCGTTGTGGTGTAACTTTCATGCTTAAATACGAATGAAAGATACTATTGGCCAGACATGGCCATTGCAATTCTACAGTATCTGGATGGAAAATTCAACTTTATTGACATTTTCGACTAATATCATGGTGAGCTGACATCCTTGCATGTGTAAGGAGGAAAGATTCTACTGGCGAGCTATAGCCATTGCAATGCTATAGAAACTGCCTCGAAAATACAATTTGATTGACATTTTCGACTAATATCATGGTGAGCTGACATCCTTGCATGTGTAAGGAGGAAAGATTCTACTGGCGAGCTATAGCCATTGCAATGCTATAGAAACTGCCTCGAAAATACAATTTGATTGACATTTTCGACTAATATCGTGGTGAGGTAGCTTTCTCGCATAAATAAGTTGGAACGATTCTATTGGCGTACTATAGCAATTGCAATTCTATAGAATCTGCATGGGATATTCAATTTTATTAACCTTTTCGACAAATATCGTCGTGATGTAACTTTCTTGCATAAATACGGAGGAAAGATTCTATTGGCCAGCTATGGCCATTGCAATTCTATAGTATCCGGATGGAAAATTCAGTTTTGTTGACATCTTCAAATAATATCGTGGTGAGCTGACATACCTGCATAAATAAGGAGGAGAGATTCTACTGGCGAGCTATAGCCATTGCAGTTGCTACAGAATCTGGCTGGAAAATTCAATTTTATTAGCATTTTCGACTGATATCGTGGTGAGGTAGCTTTCGTGCATAAATAAGGAGGTAAGATTCTATTGGCCAGCTATAGCCATTGCAATACTATAGTATCTGGCTCGAAAATTCAATTTCATTGACATTTTCGACTAATTTCGTGGCGAGCTGGCATCCATGCATAAATAGGGAGGAAAGATTCTATTGGCACGCTATACCCATTACAATGCTGTAGAATCTGCCTCGAAA
>NW_016995593.1:0-2694 GCF_001483705.2 Eufriesea mexicana | reverse complement strand
ACAGCAAACCAGAGCCTACCAGAGGAGAGTAGAGCGAAGAAATCCACCGAATGGCAGTGTAGAGCGCAAAGGTCAAAACTTTCCTATCCTAACCTGACCAATCGTAGCATTACTAGACCTATCCAAACACAACCTAACGTGCCGCGACCACCATTTCTGGCCTCCCCAGAGGCAAGCGGAATACGGTAGAGCAGAGCAGGTAGCAGAAATCTACCGAATAGCAGTGTATAGCGCATAAGTCAAAGCTACTACAAGCATAACCAATCGTAACATACGCAAACGTAACATTGCACGACCTAAGGAGCCGCCACTGCTATTGCTGGACTCCACAGAGTCGAGCAGTGCATAGTAGAGCGTTGAAATGCACCGAATAGCAGTTTATACCACGGAAGACGTAGCTATGTAAACCTAACCCAAAACTAATATAACTTACCCAAACGTAGCCTAAATATACGTAACGCGCCGGGTCCGCTATTTCTGGCCTCCTTAGCGCCAAGCAGAGCACATTAGAGCACCATAGAGCACAGGAATCTGCTGAATAGCAGCGCATAGCACGAAAGTTGGAGCCATGCAGACCAAGCCCAAACTAATATAAACTAACCAAGCGAAGCATAAATCGACCTAATGCGCCGAGACCACTATTCGTGGCCTCCTCAGGGCATAACAGAGCATATTAGAGCACAGTAGAGCGCAGAAATCTGCGGAAGAGCAGTATACAGCACAAGAGTCGATGATATCCTCCCCTACGCTAACCTAGCGTAACCGGACCAAACGAAACATATCTCAACGTTTCGTGCCACGACCACAGTTGCTGGTCCCCCAGAGTCGAGCAGAATATAGGAGAGCAATGTAGAGCGTGGAAATCCATCGAGTAGCTGAGTATAGCATAAAAGCCAAAGGTATCCTGACCTAACCTATCCAAACTTAGTATACTTGAACATACCATAACTTAACGTAACGTGCCGGGACCACTATTGCTGTAATACCCTCAGGCAAGCAGCGTATACTAGGGCACGGTGGAGCACTGAGAGCCACCAAATAGCAGCGTATAGCACAAAGATCAATATATCACAAACTTACGCGACCAAACCGAACCTAACCAAACGTAGACTAACTAAGCTTGACGAGCATACAACACTAATTTTGGCCTCCCCAGTGCCAAGGAGAACATACCAGGGCACCGCAGAGCGCAGAACTCCTCCGAATAGCCGTGTATAGCGCAAAAGTCAAAGCTGTCCTATCCAAACCTGACCAAACGCATCATAGGCAAGCGTAACCTATCTCAAGCTAACCGCCCTACACCACAACTGCTGACCTCCCCAGAGCAAAGCAGCATATACTAGAGCACAGAAGAGCACAGAAGTCCGCGTCGTGGCTGTATGGCAGGAGCATTGATAGCATTACCTAACCTGACATAACCTAAACCACCCACGCTATGCGAAACAAAGCATAAGGTGCTGAGACCATCGTTGCAGCCTTTCCATTATCCAAGCAGACATATCAGATCTCCGTGGAGCGCAGGAATACACCGAATAGCAGTGCATAGCACAAAAGTCATAGCTATCATGGACCAACCTAGCCAAACCTAACCTAACCAAGCGTACCATAACACAACCTAACGTGCCGCCAGCACTGTTGCTGACGTACGCAGAGCCATGCAGATTATTCTGGAGCACAATGGAGTGCAGATATTCAATGAATAGCGGTGTCTATCACAATAGTTAAAGCCATCCTAGCATAACCGTACCAAGCATAACTTAACCAAGCGTACCTAACTCAACCTAACGTGCCTACACCACCGCTGCTAACCTCCCAAAAACGAAGGAGAATGTACTAGAGCACACTAGTGTGCCGAAATCCGCCGCGATGCCGTGTTAAGCAAAAAAGTCTAAGATATCCTAACCTAACCTGACCTAACCTAACCTAACCAAACGTATCCTAACTCAACCGAACGTGCCGAGACCACTATTACTGGTTTCCCCAGAGTCGAACAGTGTGCAGGAGAGCAACGTAAAGCTAAGGAATCCAGGGAATAGCGGCGCATAGCGGAGGAGTCAAAGATGTCTTGTCCTAACTTAACCAATCGTAACACAACCAAACGTAGCATAGCACCACATATCGTGCCACGACAACTATTGCCGGCCTCTCCATAGTCGAGCAGAGTATAGCAGGGCCAAGTAGAGCGCAGAAATCCACCGAATCGCAGTGTAAAACACAAAAGAGTAAGATATCCTGACCTAACCAAGCGAAGCGTAACATAACCAAGCGTGGCTTAACTCATCATAACGAGCCGACACTACCATTGGTGGTACCTGGAGAGCCAAGCAGGGCATATTAAAGCAATGTAGAGGGCAGAGGTGCTCCGAATGGCACTTTATAGCGCAGAAGTCAAAGATAAACTATCCTAACCTAACTAAACGTAACAGCACCAGACGCAACGTAGCACATCCTAACGAGGCGAGAAAATTATTGCTGGCATCCCCAGAGCCAAGCAGAATATGCTAGAGCACAGTAGATCACAGAAATGCTCGGCGTTACAGTGTAAAGCACAGAAGCCATGATAAAGTTGCATAACCTGTCCCCAACCTAACCCACCCAAACGTAGCGTAACCCAGCATAAGGTGCAGAGACCACTATTGCTGCCTTTCCCAAAGACAAGGTGCATATATCAGATCACAGTGGAGCGCAGAAATC
>NW_016995592.1:0-352 GCF_001483705.2 Eufriesea mexicana | reverse complement strand
AAAGCCGTAGATAATATAACCTAACCAGCCTAACCTTACCTAACGGAACGTAACCCAAATCAATATAACTTGCCGAGACAGCTATTGCTGGCCACCCCAGGGCCAAGCAGAGATATTAGCGCACAGTAGTGCACAGATATCCACCGCAATGCAGTGAATATCACAAAAGACGAATATAACCTGTCCTAACCTGGCCTGACCTATCACAGCCAAACGTAGCTTATCTCAACGATGCGTGCCGCAACCACAGCACCTCGTCTCCCCAGAGCATAGCAGAATGTAGTAAGGTATTGTCGATCATAGAAATCCACCGTGGAGCAGTGTATTGCACGAATGTCGAAGCCACCGTAAC
>NW_016995591.1:0-259 GCF_001483705.2 Eufriesea mexicana | reverse complement strand
ATAGCTAGCCCCTCCTGACCCCCTGAGCCCCTCCTGTGGAGCGCAGAGATCCACCGAATAACAATCTACGCCAAGAGAGCCATAGTTATCCAAACCTAACCCACACAATTGTAGCCTAACCTAGCGTAACCTAACTTAACCCAACGTGCCGAGACCACTGTAGCTGGCCTTTCGAGAGGCTGGCAGGGCGCATATAAGAGCTGAGTATAGCGCAGTGGTCCACTGAGTAGCAGTGTATGGCACAAAAGTCAAAGCTACC
>NW_016995590.1:0-811 GCF_001483705.2 Eufriesea mexicana | reverse complement strand
TTGCAAAGCTATAGAATCTTGCTGGGAAATTCAAATTTATTGACGTTTTCGACTAATATCGTGTTGGGCTACCTTTCTTGTATAAACAAGGAGGAAAGATTATATTGGCAAGCTGATACCATTGCAATGCTATAGAATCTGGCTGGAAAACTCCTGGAAAACTCAATTTCATTAACATTTTTGGCTAACACAGTGGAGAGCTAACTTTCTTGCATAAATAAGGATGAATGATTGTATTGGCTTGCTATAGCCATCGCAATGCTATAGAATCTGGTTGGAAAATTCAATTTCATTGACATTTTCGGCTAATATCGTGGTGAGCTAACTTTCTTGCATAAACAAGGAGGAAAGATACTTTTGGCGTGCTGCAGCCAAAACAATGCCATTGAATATGGCCGGAATGTTCAATTTTATTGACAGTTTCGACCAATAGCGTGGTGGGCTATCTTTCTTGCATAAATAAATAGTTTATATTCTATTGGCGTGCTATAGACATTGCAATGATATAGAATGTTGTTGGAAAATTCAATTTCATTGATGACATTTTCGACTAATATCGTGGTGAGCTATCTTTCTTCCATAAATCAGGAGGAAAGATTCTGTTGGCATGCTGTAGGCATTGCAATGCTATAGAATCTTGCTGGAAAATTCAATTTTATTGACATTTTCGCCTTATATCGTGGTGAGCCAACTTCCTTGCACAAATAAGGAGGAGAGATTCTATTGGCAAGCTATAACCATTGCAATGAAGTGGAATGAGCCTGGCAGATCGAATTTTATTGACATTTTCGACTAATATCGTGGTGACCTA
>NW_016995589.1:0-1185 GCF_001483705.2 Eufriesea mexicana | reverse complement strand
TGCATATACAAGCCGTAAAAAATATATTGGTTTGTTATGGCCACTGCAATGCAATAGAGTCTGGCTGAAAATTCAATTTTATTGACATTTTTGACTCCTAACGCGGTCAGCATGCTAAATGCATAAATAAGGAGGAAAGATTCTATTGGTTTGCTATAGCCATTGCTTTGCAACAGATTCTGACGGAAAAGTTCAATTCTATTGTCATTTTCGAATAATATTGTGGTGAGCAATTTTCTCTGCATCTATAAGGAGGAAAGATCCTTTTGGTCTCCTATAACCATTGCATTGCAATAGAATCTGAAAGAAAAATCCAATTTTATTGACATTTTCGGCTTATATCGTGGTGAGAAGGATTTTTTGCATAAATAAGGTGGAAAGATGCTATTGGTTTGTTATCGCCATTGATTTGCAATAGAATCTAACTGAAAAGAACAAATTTATTGACATTTTCGACTAGTATCGTGTTCAGCAAGCTTACTGCAAAAATAAGGAGAAAAGATACTATCGGTTTGCTATAGCCATTGAATTGCAATAGCATCTAACCGTAAAGTTCAATTTTATTGACATTTTCGACTAATATCGTGGTCAGCAAACATACTGCATAAATATGGAGAAAAGATATTATAGGTTTGCAATAGCCATCGTATTGCATTGGTATCTGTCCGTTAAGTTCAATTTTAATGACATTTTCGGCATCTGTCGTAGTGTGCACTCTTTTCTGTTTAAATAAGGAGAAAGGATACCATTGGTTTGCCATAGGCATTGCGTTGCAATATAATCTGACAGTAATGTTCAATTTTATTGCCATTTTCGATTAATATCGTGGTGAGCAGACTTTTCTGCGTAAATAGGGCGGAAAAATTATATTGGCCTGCTATAACGATTGCATTCCATAGCATCCGACTGAAAAGTTCAATTCTATTGACATTTTCGACTAATATCGTGCTGATGGTGCTTTTGTGCTTTTCTGCATAATTCAGGGGGAAAGATCCTATTGGTTTGCTATAGCCATTGCATTGCAATCGAATCTGCCCGAAAAGGTCTATTTTAATAAAATCTCCGAGCAATATCGTTGCGAGCAAGCTTTTCTGCATATACAAGCCTTAAACAATATATTGTTTTGTTATGGCCACTGCAATGCAATAGAGTCCGTATGAAATGTTCAATTCTCTTGACACTTTC
>NW_016995588.1:0-720 GCF_001483705.2 Eufriesea mexicana | reverse complement strand
ACCCAACCTATCGTAAGCTAACCTAACCTATCCTAACCTAACATAACCTAACCTGACCTGACCGGTCTTGTCCTGACCTGTCCTGACTTGACCTGACCTTACCTGGCCTGACATGCCCTGGACCGATGTGAACGAACCTGACATCTCCTGACCTGACATCACCTGACGTCACCTGACCTGACGTGACATAACCTGACCCGGCCTGGAATGTAATGACCTGCCCTTACCTGAATTGGCCTGACCTGGCCTGACATTTCCTGGACTGGCCTGGCCTGGCGTGGCCTGACATTGCCTGGCCTGTCCTGGCCTGCACTGACCTGACATGAACTGACTGACCTGACCTGACCTGACCTGACCTGTCCTGATCTGACCTGACATGACCTAACATAGCCTAACCTAACTTAACCTAACCTATCCTAACATAACACAACCAGTCCAAACCTAACCTAACCTTACCTAACCAAACCCAACCAATCCTAACCTATCGGAATCAAACCTAGCCTGGTCTCATCTAACCTAACCTAACCTATTGTAATCTAACCTTAACTAACCTAACATAACATATCCTAACCTGACCTGAACTGACCGGATTTGACATTAGCTTAACTGACCTGACCTGACCTGGCATGCCCCGACGTGACCTGACCTAACCTGACTTGACCTGGAATGTCCTAACCTGCCCTTACCTGAACTGGCCTGACCTGTCGTGACCTTACCTGG
>NW_016995587.1:0-393 GCF_001483705.2 Eufriesea mexicana | reverse complement strand
CAAACCGAACGTAACCTGTCTCAACACAATGTGCCAGGACCACTATTGCTGTCCTTCACAGCGCCAAGCTAAAAATATTATGGCACTGCAGGATGCAGGAGTCCACCTAATGGCAGACTGTAGCATTAAAGTCAAAGATATCCTCTGCTAACGTAATCAAGCGTAACATAACTGAACGTGACCTAACTCAGCTTCACGTCCCGAGGCCACTATTGCTGGCCTCCTAGCAGCCATGCAGGGCACAGCAGTGGAGGATAGACCGCAGAAGTCCATAGAACCGCAGAGTACAACACAGTAGTCATTGCTACTCGAACCTAACCCAAACCAACGGAAGATAAATAAACATAGCCTAATATAAACTGTTATGACGAGACTGCTATTGCTGTCCTCCCC
>NW_016995586.1:0-1110 GCF_001483705.2 Eufriesea mexicana | reverse complement strand
TTATATTCGGCATGTCCTTGGGGAGGCCAGAAATAGTGGTCGCGACACGTTATGTTGAGTTAGGCTAAGGTAGGTATGGTTATGTTAGGATAATTATGGTTAGTATTGCTTCGACTCTCGTGGTATACACTATTACCCAGAGGGTTCCTGAGATCGGCTCTGCTTGCTTTATTCTGCTTGCCTCTGGGGAGTTCGGCAGCACTGGCCGCGCAGGTTCTGTTGGTTTACGCTACGTTTGGTATGGTAAGTCTGGGTCATGTTAGGTTTGGATGTCTTCGACTTTTGTGCTATTCACTGCAATGCGCTGAATTTATGCGCTCTACTGTGCGCTTGTATACTCCGTTTGTCTTGTGGAGGTCTGCAATAGAGATCTCGTCATGTTAGTCTGGTGCAGGTTACTTTTTGGTATGTTACGTTTGGCTAGGTTTGTACAAACTTCATTGTCTTCTGTGCTATTCACTGGTATTCGGAGGATTTCTGCGCTCTAATGTGCTCTACTCTATTCTGCTTTGCCCTGCCGAGGTCAGCAATAGTGGTCTGGGCACGTCCGGTTGAGTTACGATACACATGCCTTCGATAAGTTTGGCTATGTTAGGATAGAATAGGATAGACCGTTGTGCTATACACTGCTATTCGGCGGATTTCTTCACTCTAATGTTCTCTAGTGTATTCTGCTTGTCACTTGGGAGGCCAGCAACAGTGGTCCCGGCACGTTAGCTTGAAATAGATGACCTTTGGTTAGGCTAGGTTATGTCAGGTTCGGCTGGGATAGCATTGGCTTTCGTACAATACACTACTATTAGGTGGATTTCTGCGATCTACTGTGCTCAAAAGCATCCTGCATATCCATAGCAATAGCAGCGATAGCGGTCGCGGCATATTATGCTGAGGTAGGCTACGTTTGGTTAGTCTATTTTAGTCTGGGTTCGGTTTTGTAAGCTTTGACATTTCTGCTATACACTGCGTACCTATGTATATCTTCTCTATGCTGTGGCTTCGCATGCTCCGCTTGGCTCTGTGGTGGCCAGCAATGGTGCCCTCGACGCGTTATTTTGTGTTAGCCGGCGTTGAGCTAGGACAGGTTAGGGCAGTTCATGTCAGGATATCTCC
>NW_016995585.1:0-613 GCF_001483705.2 Eufriesea mexicana | reverse complement strand
TACAAAAGTCGAAGCTGTCCTCGCGTAACCTAACCAAACGTAACATAGCCATACGCAAACTAAGTCAGCCTAATGTGCCGCGGCCATAATTTCTGGCCTCCATATCGCCAACCAGAGAATGTTAGATCACAGCAGGGCGCAAGTATCCACCGAACGGCAGAGTATAGCACAAAATTCAAAGTTATCCCGACCATACCGAATCAAATCTAACCTAAACATGCGTAGAATAACTATGCCTATGGACACGAGACCCCTATAGCTGGCATAACCAGAGCAAAGCATGAAATGTTTGTGCACAGTATAGCGCAGAAGTAGACCGAAGTGCATAGCACAAAAGCCAAAGCCGTCCCTACCATACATATCCTAACCTAGCCTAGCCAACCGTAACCTAGCTCAACTTATACTGCCACGAACATTACTGCTGACATCCCTATAGACAAGCAGAGTATATCAGAGAACTGTAGAGCGCAGAGGGCACCCGAATATCAGTGTAGAGCACAAAAGATAAAGATACAATTTCCGAATGTAACCACACGTGACATAGCCGAAAATAACATAACTCAACCTAACGTGCCGTGACCACTACTGCAGCCACCCCCCCCCCCCCACACAC
>NW_016995584.1:0-348 GCF_001483705.2 Eufriesea mexicana | reverse complement strand
TCAGATTCTATAGAATTTCAATGGCTATAGCATGCGAATACAGCCTCTCCTCCTTATTTATAGGAGAAAATTAGCACACCACGATATTAGTCGAGAATGTCAATAAAATCGAATTTTCCATTAGATTCTGTAGCATTGCAATGGCTATAGCAAGCCAATAGAATCATTCCTCCTTATTTATGGATTGAAATTAGCTCACCACGAGATTAGATGAGAATGACAATAAAGTTGAATTATCCAGCCAGATTTTATAGCATAGCAACGGCTGCAGCATGCCAATAGCATCTTTCCTCCTTATGTATGCAAGAAAACTAGCATACCACGATATTAGTCGAGAATGTCAATAAA
>NW_016995583.1:0-332 GCF_001483705.2 Eufriesea mexicana | reverse complement strand
GAATGAACAAGTGATAGCCCTTATGGTGAAAGAATCGAACAGGTATGCAGAGAAAAAATTGGATCGCAATGCAAGCAGCGAACACGCTCGAATAAAAATTCCGAAGAGATCAAAATATTTCTTGGACTGTTGCGTTGGATGGGTTTAGTGCAAGCGTCACTAACCAAATATTGATCAACGGATTCTCACTATAATTTACCAAGATTTCCACATAGTAAAATGTCTCGTAATCGATTCCAACTATTGTTGTCACATTTACATTTCGCAAACAACCAAGTCATACAATATAATAATCGACTTGGGAAAGTGTTGGCATTAGTGCAGATACTTAC
>NW_016995582.1:8631-10097 GCF_001483705.2 Eufriesea mexicana | reverse complement strand
AGCAAAAGTGGCCTCGACACGTTAGGTTGAGTTGGGCTATGATTGGTTCTGTTCTAAATGTTTGTGTTAGGATACGGTAGCTCCGTGTTTTCCGATATACACTGCCATTCTAAGGATTTTCGCGTTCTGCTGTGCACTAGTATGTCCTACTTGCCTCCGCGGGAGGCGGCAATAGCGGTCTCGGCACATTGGGTCGTGTTAGGCTTTGTTCGGTCATCTTATGTTTATTTGGGTTAAGTTTGTGTAGCTTTGACTTTTCTGATATACACAGCAATCCTAAAGTTTTCTTCGCCCTACTCTCCTCTAATGTATTCTGCTTTGCTCTGGGGAGGCGAGCAAGAGTGGTCGAAACACGTTAGGTTGGGTTATGTTACGTTCAGTTACGTTACGAATGGTTAGGTTAGGAGAGGGTATCTTCGAATTTAGCGCTATAGTCTGCTATTAGGTAGATTTCTGCCCCCTACATTGCTGTAGCATTTACAGGTCGGCTCTGGGAAGGCTGCCAATGGTGGCCTTAGCACGTTATAATGAGTCAGGTTACGTTCGGATGAGTAGGGATAGGCTAAGTTTTGTCAGGCTCGCTTTAAGTTTTGTGCTGTACAATGCTATTTGGTGGACTTCTGCGCCCTACTGTGCTGTAGTATGTCCTGTTTTGCTCCAGGCATGGCAGCAATGGCGTTCTCGGCACTTCATTTCGAGTTTGGCAATGTTCGGTTATGTTCGGTTGGTTTGGGTTAGGTTCGGGTAGCTTTGACTTTCCCGATATACACTGTGATTCTATGGATTTCTGCGTTCTGCTCTCCACTAACATGTTCTGCTTTGCTCTGGGGAGGTCAGCAAGTGTGCTCGCGGCACGTTAGGTTGGGTTATGTTCCGCTTGGTTATGTTGCGATTGGTTATGTTAGGGAAGGATTGCTTTGTCTTTAGCGCTATAGCCTGCTATTAGGCGGATGTCTGCGCCTCACTGTGCTCTAACTTGTTCAGCTTGGCTCTGGGGCGGCCAGCAACAGTGGCCTCGGCGCGTTAGGTTATGTCAGGTTAGGTTTGCTTATATTACGTTCGGATAGGTTAGGACAGGGTAGATTTGACTTTGGTGCTAAAGGCTGTTATACGGTGGACCTCTTCGCCATTGCTCCACTATACTCTGCTCGACTCTCGGGACTCCTGCAATGGTTGTCGCGGCACGCTGGGTTAAGTTATGTTACGTTTGGTCGGGTTAGGTTATTTTGGTTTGGGTTAGTTTATCTTTGACTTTTGTGCTCAACACAGCGGTGCTATAGACTTCTGGGCTCTACTGTCGTCTATCATATTCCGCTTGTCCCTGGGGACGCCGAAAGTAGTGTTTGCGGCATGTTAGGTTTTGTTATGTTACGTTTGGTTAGGTTAGGTTAGGTTGGGTTTGGTCAGGTTACCCTTGTCTTTTGGCTACACACTGCTTTTCGGTGTATTTCTACGCTCTGCATTTT
>NW_016995582.1:0-325 GCF_001483705.2 Eufriesea mexicana | reverse complement strand
CAGAAATTGTCGGAGAGCAGTAGATCGCAGAAAGTCACTGAATAGCAGTTCATAGCACAGAATTTATAGCTTCCCTATCTTAACCTAGCGAAAGGCAACGTAACCATGCGCTACACAACTATACCTAACGTGCCGAGACCACCATCGCTGTCCTCCCCAGGGCCACGCATGCCACTTTAGAGCAATGTGGAGCGCTAAAATTCACCGAATAGCAGTGTATTCCACGATAGTCAGAGCTATCAAAAGCTAACCCAAACTGACACAACCTAACCAAACGTTGGCTAACTCAACCTAGCGCGCAGCGACCAGCATTGCCGGCACCCAC
>NW_016995581.1:0-570 GCF_001483705.2 Eufriesea mexicana | reverse complement strand
TGCCATGGAATCTGCCCGGAAAGTTCAATTTCTTTGACATTTTTGACTAATATCATGGTGAGCAAACCTCCTTGCATAAATAAGGAGGAAAGGTTCTTTTGGCGTGCAATAGCAATTACAATGCTCTGGCATCTGCGTGGAAAATTCAATTTAATTGACAGTTTGGACTAATATCGTGTTGAGCTACCTTTTTTGCATAAACAGGGAGCGTAGCTGTTATTGGCGTGCTACAGCCATTGTATTTCTATAGTATCCGGATTTAAAATTCAATTTTAGTGACATTTTCAACTAATATCGCGGTGAGCTAACTTTCTTGCATAAGTAATGAGGAATGATCCTTTTGGCTTGCTGTAGCCATTGCAATGATATTGAATGTGGTTGGAAAATTCAATTTTAATGACATTTTTGTCTAGTATCGTGGTGAGCTAACTTTCTTGCATATATATGAATGGAAGATTCAATTGGCGCGCTATAGCCATTGCAACTCTGTAGAATCTGGCTGGAAAATATAATTTCATTGGCATCTTCGACTAATATCTTGGTGAGCTTACTTTCTCGCATTAATAAGGA
>NW_016995580.1:0-575 GCF_001483705.2 Eufriesea mexicana | reverse complement strand
TCCTAGCCTAACGTAACGTACCTCGACCTGACGTGCCGCCACCACGGATGCTGGCATCAGGAGAGTCGATCGGAGCGTAATAGAGCAATGTAGAGCGCAGAAATCCTCCGAGCAGCAGTTTATGGCACAGAAGTCAAAGCCATCCTAACCAAAATGGCACAGTCCAACCAAACCAAACGTAACATAACTCATCCAAAGATGCCACGACCGCTTCTGGCCTTCGCAGAGAAGAGCGGAACACATCAGACCTCAGAAGTGCGCAGAAATCCATCGAATAGCAGTGAATAGAACAAAAGGCAAAGACATCGTGTCCTTACCTAACCCAATCTTACATAACCTATCGTAGCATAGCACATCGTAACGTGCCGTGACCACTACTCCAGGCGTCCCCGGAAAGAAGCAGAGTGTGATAGCGCAATGTAGAGCGCAGAAGTCCATGGAATAGCTGTGTCAAGCCCCGATGTCAATGCTGTCCCAAACTAATCCGACGTAACCTAACGTAGCCTAGCCAGGCCAATCGTAACGTAACTCAACCTATCGTGCAACGACAGCCATTGCTGGCCCCCCAGACTCAA
>NW_016995579.1:9748-10000 GCF_001483705.2 Eufriesea mexicana | reverse complement strand
ATACAGCTCCACCGCCATGCCATGCAGGCGTGGTTCCAGCTAGAGAAGATGCTCGTCGATTCCTCCAGTGGCCATCCAGGAAGAAACTGAGATATTCCATCCGATCCCGGACCTCGAACACAACGCTCCCCACTCTCATTCGTGACTGGGGCGGGTCCCCATGAACAGATGTCAAAATCACATTGCCTCCGCCGTCTCGGGCGAGATGCTCAGCACCATCCGCCGGATGCTATTCGGAAAGAGAGCTACACC
>NW_016995579.1:0-1209 GCF_001483705.2 Eufriesea mexicana | reverse complement strand
AACTATTGCTGGCATCCCCGCCGCCAAGCAGGGCATATTATAGGAGAATTGAGCGCTGAGGCCCATAGAATGGCAATGCATAGCAATAACAGTGTACAGAACAAAAGTCGAAGCAGCCCTAGCCTAACATAACTCATCCTATCGTCCCTAGGATACTATTACTGAGTGTGCAGCAAAAAGGTCGAAGCTATACCTTTTTTCACGCGGGGAAATCTTCCATATATAACCGGCACCCTGGGGGAGTGGGCTGTGTTATGAGGAACCTTTAGCCTCTAAAACCTTCACGATGTCCAGCCCTCACACTTCGGAGCTACCTGGATTTCGCCGCTTCGCACCTGCCTGCGGCGACGCAACGGTAGTTCCCTCACGGCGCGACGGGAAATCGCACCCGATCCGTCCGTGCCCATGCGCGCGAGACGGGTCGTTTAGGGGCACACACACCACGCATACCAACGCGCCCGGTCGCAAGCATACCCTGCGGACCACCGCGCGGCTCCGCGCGCCCGGACCACGTTCGCCGAACAGACGGGCCCCCACCCGTCAGACTTTGGTCACCCTCACCTAGGTTACAACGGGAAAGAGGCACGGACGAACGTGCTGCGTCGATTGGGAAGGCGGTCGCCTAACGCGTTAATACATTTGGCTGTGCTCGCGGAGCCAACAGGCGCCGCGCTCGCAGCCTCCACCGCCCTACGCGCGAGGAGCACGCGGAAGGCTGGCGGGCTCTCTCCACGGCCTTCTTCTGTAATATGACCGCCTAGCAAATGGAGGCCACCGTACGCTATGCACATAAGCTCTCCGTCATTTGCGCCACGGCCGCGGAGAGAGAAAGGTCTCGACCAACCACGCAACAAAGGACCCGGCGCGCGCTAGCACGCGCCGGACATTCCTCCAGTGTGTGCTGCGCCGTGTACCGCCTTTCCCCGGACTGGAGACGGCGAGTCTCACGTTCCCGCCCGACACGACGGAGGCATTACCCGAAGCACCCGTGCCTGGTTAGCACTTGCGTCAGACTGAAAGTATTCCGGCTGCCGCTGCGCGCCCATGCACCCAGCACTGCGAGCACAACCCCGATCAGCAAGTGCCGCCGGCTGCTCTGCTTCCTCAGCCGAGATCGCCAGGCGGTTATCACCGACAGTCGGAACTTACGCCTCAAAGGAATGGCCCCACCTTCAGGAGCACCGTCGCCGCCACGGTGGAGGAGTCCGT
>NW_016995578.1:0-967 GCF_001483705.2 Eufriesea mexicana | reverse complement strand
TTGACTTTTGTGCTATACAGTGCTGTCCACTGATTCCTGCGCCCTACGGCGCTCTAATATTTTCTGCTTGGCTGTGTGGAGACCAGAAACAGTGGTCTTGTCGCGTTAGGTTTACTTAGGCTACGTATCCATATGACATGTTTGGTTATGTTGGGACAGAGTAGCTTATAATTTTGTGCCATTCAATGTTATTCGGTGGACATCTGCGCCCTACTGCGCTCTATTATGTTCTGCTTGGATCTGCGGCGTCCAGCAAAAGCGGTCCCGTCGTGTTTGGTTGGGTTATGCTCCGTTTGGGAGCGTTACGTTTGGCTAGGTTAGTAAGGGCTGCTATGCCTTTTGTGCTATACGCTGCTTCTTGGTGGATGTCTGCGCTCGAATGTTCTCCAATATGCTCTGAAAGGCTCTATGAAGGCCATCAAAAGACGTCGCGGCACGTTATATTGAGTTATGCCGCGTTAGATTATGTTAGGCTATGCTAGGTGTGTTAAGGGCATCATCGAATTTTGTGCCATACGCTGCGATTCTGTGGATATCTGCGCACTACATTGCTCCACTATACCCTGCTTGGCTCAGGGCAGGCGAGCAATGGTGATCGTGGTACGTTACGTCGAGTCATGTTTCTACGATTGGTTACATTAGGTTAGTTTACGATATCATACAACTTTGTGTTATTCAGTACAATGCGGTGGATTTCTGCGCACAACTGCTCCCTAGCACTTTCAGCTTGTCTCTGTCGAGGCCAGCAATAGCGGTCGCGTCCTGCTAGGTTGAGTTACGTTACGTTTTTTTATGTTACGTTTGGCTATGTTTGGATACGCTATTTTGCCCTATGTGCTATACATTGCCATTCGGAGGATTTCTACGCTATAATGTGCTCTGATATGCTCCGCTTGGCTCTACGAATGCCATCAATAGCGGTCGTGGCACGTTATATTGAGTTATGCTACGTTTGGTTGGGTTAGGT
>NW_016995577.1:0-804 GCF_001483705.2 Eufriesea mexicana | reverse complement strand
CTTGCGCAACCCAACACAACGGCACATGACCTGACTCAATATAACGTGACAAGGCAACTATTTGTAACCATCCCAGATCCAAGCTGCAAGTATCACGGCTCTGTAGTGCTCAGCGGTCCTCCTAATAGCGGACGACGTAATCTCGTCAAAGCTACCCTTTCCAAACCTAACGAATCGTAGCACAATCAAACGTAGCCAAACTCAACGTAACGCGGCGCGACCACTACTGCTGGCCTCCTCAAAGTCAAGCAGAGCGCAGTAGTGGTGTGGAGAACGCAGAAATCCATAGAAAAGCTGTGTATATGAGATAAGTAAGTGCTACCATGGCCTATCCCAAACCAACGGAACATAAGCAAATATGGCGTTACTCAACCTGACGTGCCAAGACCGCGATTGCTGCCATCCCCAGAGTCAAGCAGGGCATACTAGAGCACTGTAAAGTGCAGAAATCAACAGAACAGCAGTAAATAACACATAAGTCAAGGTAGCATATCTTAACCTAGCCAAACGTCACAATGCCAAACGTAGTCTTACACAAGCCAATCACTAAGAGACCGCTATTGCTGGTCTCGGCAGAGACAAGTAGATTGTATTAGAGCGCATTAGGGCGCAGAAATCCACCGCACTGCTGTGAATGGCACAAAAGCCGTAGGTACCCTAACCTAATCTGACCTACCATGACATAACGCGAACGTAGCATTGCTCAATGCAGCGTGCGGCGAACACTGCTCATGGCCTCCACACAGCCAAGCAGAATGTAGCAGAGCACAGTAAACCACAGAAATCCACCGCATTGCTGTGAAT
>NW_016995576.1:0-23969 GCF_001483705.2 Eufriesea mexicana | reverse complement strand
AACCTATCCGAATGCAACCTAACAATACCTATCGTACCGAGACCACCGTTGTTCCGCTCCCCACCGCCAAGCAGAGAATATTAGAGCACCGCAGAGGGCAGAAATCAACCGAATAGCATTGCAAAGCACAAACGTCCGAACTATCCTCTCCTAACCAAACCAAACGTAACAAAAACGAACATAAGGTAAACCAACCTAAGGAGCCGAGACCACTACTGCTTGCCTCCGCAGAGCCGAGCAGAGTAAACTAGAGCACAGTTCAGCGCAGAAGTGGGCTGCATTTCAATGTATAGCGCAAAGGTCGAAGCTATCCTTACCTAACCCAAGGTAGCCTAATCCAACCAAACCTAACATAACTCAGCCTAACCTGCAGCGACCGCTGTTGCTGGCCTGCCCAGAGACAAGCATAATAGAGAATAGCAGGGCGCCGAAATCCCCCGAGTAGCTGTGTATGGCACAAAAGTCAAAGATATCCTATCCCAACCTAACCAAACGTAACATAACCAAACGCAACCAAATACAACGTAACTTTCCTAGACCACGATTGCCGGCCTCTGCTTCGCCAAGCAGACATATTAAAGGAGAGTAGAACGCTGGAGCCCATATAATTGCAGTGTATGGCAGAAAAGTCGAAGTTATCGTAACATGACGCAAGCAAACCTTACCTAACCAAACGTAACATAACCCGAACTAACGTGCCACGACCACGATTGCTGGCCATCCCAGGGTCGAGCAGAGTATATTAGAGCAATTTGATGCGCCGAGAGCCACCGAATAGCAGTGTATAGCGCTAGAGACGTATTTACACTATCCCAAACTATCCAAACGTAGCATAACCAAGCGCAACATAATCCAACATGACGTGCCTATATCACTACTTTTGGCATCCCCAGTGCCAAGTAGTATATCCCAGAGCGCAGCAGAGCGAAGAAGTCCTCGGAATAGCAGTGTATAGCACAGAAGTCATAGCTATCCAACCTATCCAGACCAAGGCTAATATAGCCAAACGTAGCATAACTCAAACTAACGTGCCGAGCCAACCATTTCCGGCCTGCACCGTGCCGGGCAGTATGTACCAGAGAAGAGTGGAGTGTGGAAATAGACCGCATTGCGGTGAATAGCGCAAGAGTGAAAGATATCCTGACCAAACCTAAACGAACCTAACCTAACCAAACGCAACGTATCTCAACCCAAAGTGCCGCGACCACTATCGCTAGCGCCCCAGAGTCAAGCGCTATACGATTGAGCACAGTAAAGCACCGAAATCCACAGGACATCCGTGCTGAGCTCGAAAGTCTAAGCTATCCTATCGTTACCCAACCCAACCTATCGTAACCATACGTAATCTGGCTAAGCCTAACGTGCCACGACCAGTATTGCTGGCCTCCATAGGGTCGAGCAGAGCATATTAGAGGAGAGTAGTGCGCACAAATCCGTGGAATCGCAGCGTATAGCAGAAAAGTGGAAGCTATCCAAACCTAACCGAAGCTAGCATAACCTAACCATACATATCCTATCGGAGTACAATGTGAAGAGATCACCATTACTGGCTTTCCCATAGCCAAGCAGAACATACTAGAGTACACTGAGGCGCAGAAATCCACCTCCTAGCAGTGTATAACACAAAAGCCAGATCTATCCTTTTCGAACCTAACCAAACGTAACGCGAACAAACGTAAGTTAGCTCAAACTAACGTGCCGATGCTACTATCGCTGGCCTCCGCAGAGACAAGCAGAATGTGCTAGAGCACAATACAGCGTAGAAGTCGACCGCATTACTGTGCATAGCATAAAAGTGATTGGTATCCTGACCTCACTTAACCTAACCTTACATGACCAAACGTAATGTAACTCAACCTAACGTGCCGCGACCACTATTGTTGGAGTCCCCAGAGACAAGCGGAATATGGTATAGCACGGTAGAGCTCAGAAGTCCGTAGAATATCAGTGTTTGGCACAAAGGTCAAGCTATCTTAACCTAACCCAACCTTACAGAACTTAACCAATCTTTGGCTACCTCAACCTAACGTGCCAAGGCCACCGTTGCTGCCTTCTCAGAAGCCAAGCAGAGCGCATTATAGTACAGAAGAGCGCAGAAATCCGCCGAACTGCAGTGCATAGCCCAAATGTCTTAGCTTGCCCCTCCTAACATAACCAACCGTGACGCAGACAAACGTAACATAGCTCAACCTACAGTGACGCGGCCACTAACGCTGGCCTCCCCAGGGTCGGCTAGGGTATAGTAGAGTACAGTAGTGCGCAGAAACCCACCGGGTAACTGTGTATACCTCGATAGTCGAAGCTATTCAAACCTAAACCGAAATAGCGTAGCCTAACCAAACATAGCATAACACAAACTAACGTGCCGAGAACACAATTGCTGACCTCTCCAGGGACAGGCAGATAATATTAGAGCATTGCAGCGCGCAGAAATCCACCGAATAAGAGTGTACACCACGAAAGTCAAAGCTATCCGGATATAAACCAAGCAAACGTAACCTAACCGAACTTAGCCTAACTCAACCTAACGTGCCGAGATCACAATTGCTGGCCTCCACAGAGCCGAGCAGTGCATGGTAGAGCGCAGCAGAGGGCAGAGGTCTACCTGATCGCAGTATATAGCAGAAAAGTCAATGCTATCTTCTTCTTCGCTAATAAAAACGTAACACAACCGGACGTAGCAAAAGTCTGGCTGACGGGCCGGTTCCACTGTTACTGGCATCCCCCGAGTAGGGCAGAGTATAGTAGAGCAATGTAGAGCATAGAAATACGACGAATATCAGTGTATAGCAGAAACGTCACAGCTACCCTATAATCACATGTCCAAATTAAATACGATCAAACGTAATCTAACATAACCTAACGTGCCGAGACCTCTATACGTGAATTCCCCATATCCAAGTGGAATATACTAGAGCACAGCAGAGCGCACAAGGCCTCCATAGAGCAGTGAATAACACAATCGTCAAAGATATCCTAACCTTACCTGACATAACGAAGCCTAACCAAACTTACATTAACTAAACCTAAGGAGACGAGATCATTATTCCTCTCCTCCGCAGTGCCATGCAGGGCATACCAGGGCGCAGTAGAGCGCAGAAATACACAGAATAGAAGTGCATACCACGAAAGTCAAAGTTATGCATGCGTAACCCAGACTTATAATAACTAACCAAACGTTGCCAAACTCAACCTAACGTGCCGAGACCACAATCGCTAGACTCCCCAGAGCCAAGCAGAGAATATTGGAGCACAGCAGAGCGTAGAAATTCACCGAATAGAAATGTACACCACAAAAGTCGAAGCTGCACTAGCCTAACCAAACCAAACACGACATAACCTTACGTTACCTAACCAAACCAAACGTGCCGAGATCTCTATTTCTGTCATACACAGAGCCAACCAGAACAAACTAGAGCACAAACGAGCGCAGAAATCCGCCGTATTGCAGTGTAAGGCACAAAAGTCAATGATACCCTAAGATAACCTGACGTAGCCTTACCTAACCCAACGTAACGTGCCGATTACACTACTGCTGGCCCTGCCAGAGCGAAGCTGAACATATTAGAGCACATTGGTGTCCAAAATCCACCTAACAACGGTCTAGGCCAAGAGAGTCAAAGCTATCCAAACTTAACGGAAACAAACATAACCTTTCAGAACGTAGCCTGCCTCAGCCTAACCCGCCGAGACCACTATTACTGGCGTCCCCAGAGCCGAGCAGAGAACAGTAGAGCGATGTTGAGCGTAGAAACATGACGAAAAGCATCGTCTGCACAAAAGTCACAGCTATCTTATCTCAACCTGTCCAAACGTTATATGACCAAACCCAATCTAACATAACATAACGTGCCGAGACCACTATCGTTGGATTCCCCGGAGCCGAGTGGAATATAGTAGAGTGCAGCAAAGCGCAGAAATCCACCGAATAGCAGTGTATAGCACAAGAGTCGAAGCCATCCTCCACTGCCCTGTTCTAACCTAACCTGACCAAACGTAGTGTTACCCTACATTTCTTGCCACGGCCACCATTGCTAGCCTCAAAATAGTCGATCAGAGTATTGTCGTTCAATGCACAGCGAAGAAATCCAACGTATAGCAGTATATAGCACAAAAACCAAAGCTACCGCGTCCTAACCTATCCAGACGTAATGTAATCAAACGTATCCTGCCTTAACCTAACGTGCCGTGACCGCTACTGCTGGAATCCCCTGAGCCAGGCGGAATATACTAGGGCACAGTGGAGCGCAGGGAGCCTCAACATAGCAGCAAAAAGTGAGTTATAGCAAAACCGAACGTGACCGAACCTAACCTTGTCCAACGTAGACTAACCAAACTTAACGAGCCGAGACAACTGTTACTGGCGTCCACACAGACAAACAGAGTGTGACGGCGCATAGAAGAGCTCAGGGGACATAGGATAGCAGTGTGTATCACAAAGGACAAAGATATCCTAACCCAACACAACGTAAGCAAATCCACCCGAACGTAATATGACTCATCCTAACGTGCGGCGAACAATCCTGCTGTCCTCCCGAGAGTTGAGCAGAGTATAGTAGAGCAGCGTAGAGCGCAAGTATCCACTGAATTTTAGTGTATAGCACAAAAGTCAAAGCTACCCAGTCCTAACCTAACCGAATGTATCATAACTAAACGCAACCTACCTCAGCCTAACATGCCGAGACCAATACTGCTAGAATCCCCATAGCCAAGCAGAGCATACTAGAGCACGGCAGAGCGGTGAAATCCACCAAATGGCAGTGTATAGCACAAAGCTCAAAGTTCTCATACCCAAATTAAGCAAACATAACAAGACCGCACGTAGCATAACGCAACCAAACATGCCACGACCGCTACTGCTGGCCTACCCAGAGACGAGCGCATCCTAGTAGAGCAATGCAGTGCACAGTTATCGGCCGAGCAGTAGCGTACAGCAGAAGAGTCAAAGATACACTAGCCAAACACGTCCGAACCTAACCCAACCAAACATTGAATGACGAAACCTAACGTGCAGCCAACACAATTGCTGGCTTCCCCAGAGACTAGCAGAATATGGTAGAGCATAGTAGAGCATAGAAGTCCGTAGAATATCAGTGTTGAGCACATATATCAGAGCTAACCTAACCTAACCCAACCTAACCTAACAAAACCAAACGTAATCTACCCCAACCTAACGAACTGCTACCAGTATTGCAGGCCCTCTCAGAGCGAAGCAGAGCATAACAGAGGAGAGTAGAGCGCAGAAGTCATAAAATCGCAGTGCATCGCAGAAAAGTCGAAGCTACCCTGTCATAACCTAACCACACGTTAGGCAACCAAACGTAACAGAACTCAAACTTGCGTGCTAACACCACCATTTCTGGCCACTCCAGAGCCATGCAGAGCTTACTAGAGCGCAGAAGAGCGCAGAAATTCAACGTATAGCAACGTAAAGCTCAAAAGTCAAAGCTACCCTTTCCTCGCCTAACCAAACGTAACGTAACCAAACGTAGCATAACTACTCCTAACGTGCCGGGACATATAACGCTGCCCCCCTCAGAGCCAAGCAGGGCATATCATAGGGGAGTGGAGCGCGGAAGGCCATATAATCGCAGTGCGTAACACAATAATCGAAGCTGTTCAATCGTAACATAACCTGTCGTAACCATACCAAACGTAACCTAACGCAGCCTATCGTGCCGTGACCACTTCACTTGCCTCCGAAGAGCCATGCAGAATATACTAGAGCACAGTAGAGCGCAGCAAGCCACCTCATTGCAGTGTGCAACGAAAGTGTCGAAGATAATCAAACCTTACCTTACCCAATCTAACCTATCCAATCATAGCACGACTCAACATAACTTGCCGAGACCACTATTGCTGCGCACCCCAGGTCCCAGCAGAAAATATCAGAGAACATGAGAGCGCAGAAATCCGCGGATACCAGCTTATAGCAAAAAGAAAGGACTATCCCTTCCGAACCTAGCCAAACGTAACTTATCCAAACGAAATATACTTTAAGCTAACTTGACTAGACCACAGTTGCTGGCCTCCACGGAGACAAGCAGAGTTTACTGGTGCACAGTAGAGCTCAAAAATCCACCGCATTTCAGTGAATAGCGCAAAGGCCACAGATATGCTAACCTAACCTCAAATAACCTAACCAAACCAAATGTCGCGTAATTTAACCTGACGTGCCGCGTCCATTGCTCCTGTCCTCACCAGAGCAAAGCAGAATGTAATAGAGCACAGTAGATCGCAGGTGTCCACCGAATAGCAATGTACAGCACAAAAGTCAAAGCTATCCTATCCTAGTTTATCCAATCTTGACATTACCAGACGAAACATAATTCAACCTAGCGTATCACGACCACTATTGCTGGCCTCCGCAGAGTCGAGCAGAACGTAGTAGAGGAAAGGAGGGCGCAAAAATATGTAGAATCGCAGGGTACGGCACAAAAGTTGTGTCAATCCAAGCCTAACCCTAGCTAGCGTAGCCTAACCAAACATAGCCTACCTCAGCATAACGTGCAGCGACCACTGTTGGTGTCCTCCCCAGGGCCAAGGAAGAGATAGTAGAGCACATCTTAACGCTGCGGTCCACCCAGCCACATTGTATAGCACGAAGGTCAGAGACATCCTTTCCGAACTTAACCAAACCTCAACCAATCAAACGTAATGTAACTAAAACGAACGTGTCGAGAAGGATATTGCTGACATTGCCAGGGCTAAGCAGAATATAGAAGAGCGTAGTATAGCGCAGAAATCCTCCGAATAGCCGTGTACAACTAGGGTGTCTAAGCAACCTTAGTCGAGCTTAACCATAACCTAACATAGCCAGACGTAATCTAATTCAACCTGACGTGACACGTTCTCTGTTTCTCGCCTCCCCGGAGTCGAGAAGAGAATAGTTGAGCAATGTAGAGCGCAAAAATCAATCGGAAAGCAGTGTATAGCACAAAAGTCGAAGATACTTTAATCTAACCTGACCGAACCTAACCTAACCGAACGTAGCAGAGCTGAACATAACGTGCCGCGACAACTGCTTCCGGCCTCCCCTGAGCCATGCAGAATGCGCTAGAGCACAGTAGATCACAGATATCCACTGAATTGCAGTGTGAAGCGCAAGCGCCGGAGTATCCTGTCCTAACCTAGCCACACTTAACGTATCCAAATGTAACTTGACGTTTAAGCTTTACCTAACATAACGAGACCGCTATTGCTGGCCTCCACAGAGACAAGCGGATTGCGCAGGAGCACTGTAGTGCGCAGAAATCCACCGCACTGAAGTAAATAGCGTAAAAGTCGAAGATATCCTAACCCAACCTGTCCTAACCTAACCCATGCGAACGTAGTGTAACGCAACATAACTCGATGAGACCAATATTTCTGGACTCCACAGGGCCAAGCAGAACATAATAGTGCACAGTAGAAGGCAGAGATGCACCGAACAGTAATGTATAGCGCAAAAGTCAAGGCTATCCTACTGAAACATAGCCAATCGTAACAAAGCCATTCGTATCCTAACTCAGCATAACCTCCCGCGGACACTTAGGTTTGGTTAAGTTAGGTTTGGTTGCGTCAAGATACTGTAGCTTTGACCTTTGTGACGTGCACTGCGATTCTACGGAATTCTGCACTCTACTTTCCACTCATATGCCATGCTTGTATCTGGTGAGGGTATCAATAGTGCTCTCGGCACTTTAAGTTGTGTTAGGCTACGTGTGGCTCGTTTAGGTTGGTTCAGGTAAGGTTTGGATGCTTTTGACTATTGTGCTGTACACTGCAGTGAGGCGGAGTTTCGCGCTCTACTGTTCTCTAGTATATTCTTCTTGGCTCTACGGAGGCCAGCAACAGTGGTCGCTGCACATCACGTACAGTTATTCTACATTCGGTCAGGTTAGGTACGTATATCCGCGACCTTTGTAACGTACACTGCTGTTCGGTGGATTTCTGAGGTCTAGATTGCTCTACTGTACTCTGCTCTACTCTGGACAGGCGAGCAATAGCGCACACGGCACGTTAGTTTGTGTTAGATTACTTTCTGATGTGTTAGATTAGGCTATGTTTTGTTAGTACAGCTTTGACTTTCGTGCCAAACACAGTTATTCGGTGTATTTCTGGATCTACTGCGTCCTTCTACATTCTGCGTGGCCATGCTCTGGCCAGCAATAGTCGTCTCGGCGCTTTAACTTTGTTTAGGCCGCGTTTGCGTATGACCAGTTTGGTTATGTTGGGATAGAGTAGCTTAGACTTTCGTGCCATTCAATGCCATTCGGTGAATTCCTGCGCCCTACTGCGGTCTAATATGTTCTGCTTGGCTGTGGGGTTGGCAGTAATCGACAGTCTCAGTCCGTTTGGTTGAGATATGTTACTTTCCGTTAGGGTAGGCCAGTAAGGCTTGGTCGGGATCTCTTTGGCTTTTTTGCTTGACACTGCTATTCGGTGGGTTTCTGCGCTCCATATTCCTCTACTATACTCTGTTCCACTCTGGAGAGGCGGGCAATACCGTCCGCGGCACGTTAGGTCGAGTTAGGTCACTTACGTTTGGGCTGCGTTAGGCTAATTTTGGCAAATGTAGCTTTGACTTTCGTGCTATCCACTGTTATTCGGTGGATTTCTGTGCTCTACTGTGCTGTACTAAATTCCGCTAGGCTAAGGTGAGGCGAGGAGCAGTGGTCGCGGCACGTTATATTGAGTTGGTCTACGTTTGGTTAGGTTAGGCTAGGACAAGTTATGCTAGGGTATCCACGGCTTCTGTGCTATTCACTTCAGTGCGCTGGAATTCTACGCCCTACTGGGCCCTAGTACAGAGTACATAGTACTCTGCTTGGCTCTCGCCAGGCCAGCAATAGTGGTCTCGGCTCGTTAGGTTGAGACACGATACGTTTGGTCATGTTAGGTTAGGCTAAGTATGGTTAGGGGAGCATGCTAAGGTTGGATATATTAGGACAGGATAGCTTTGTCTTTTGTGCTGTACACTGCTATTCTGTGGACTTCTGTGTTCCATTGTGCTCTAGTATGTCCTGCTTGGCTCTGGGGAGGGCAGTAATTGTGTTCTCTGCATCATGAGATGAGATAGGATACATTCCGCTAAGTTACGTTGGCCTAGGATAGGTTTGGATAGCTTCGACTTTTCTGTTATACACTACGATACCATGGATATCTGCGCTCTTCTCTCCTCTGAAATGCTCTGCGTGACTCTGTGTATGTCAGCTATACTGGTCGCCGCACGTTCGGTCTGGTTAGGATACATTTGACTGTACTACGTTTGTATAGATTAGGACAGGATAGCTTTCACTTTTGAGCTATACACTGCTGTTCTGTGGATTCCTGCTCTTGCTCCTTTTTACTCCGGGTGGCTAGCCATAGTGGTCGTCGCGCGTAAGTTTGTGTTAGGTTTCACTAAGTTAGGTCATGTTCCTTTGGGTTAGGTTTGGATGTCTTTGACTTATCGGTTGTACACTCTGATTCTATGGACTTCTGCGGCCCTACTCTCATCTAATATGTTCTGCTTGGCTCCGGGGATGACAGCATTTGTCGTGGCGGCACGTATGTTTGCGTCAGATTACGCTTGGTTATGTGAGGTTTGGATAGGTATGGACGGGATAGCTTTGGCGTTTGCGCTATGTACTGCAATTCGGTGGATTTGGGCGATCTACCGCGCTCTAACGCTCTCTGCTTTGCTTTGGGGAGGACAGCAATTGTGGTTTCGGCACGTTACCTTGAGTTTTGTTACGTTCGACTATGTCGCGGTTGGTTATGTTGGGAAGGGATGGATTTAAGTTTTGCGCTATACACTGCCATTCTGTGGAACTCTGCGCTCTACTTTGTGCTACTCTACTACGCTCGACATTCGCGAGGGCTGAAATAGTCGTCATGGCAGGTTAGGTTTTGTTAGGATACGTTTGGTTATATTAGGTTAGGCTATGTTTGGTCAGGATCGCTTTGACCTTCGAGCTATACACTGTTATTCGTAGGATTCTTGACCTCTACTGGGCTCTACTCTAATCTGCTTGGCCCCGTGGCGGCCAGCAGTAGTGGTTGCGGCACGTTAGGTTGAGCTCCATTACGTTCGGTTATGTCAGGTTACGTAAAGTTTGGATAGGGCAGCTTTGATATTTGTGCTACACCATTCCACTCAATGGACTTCCTCCACTGTTCGGTTACGTTAGGCTTGGCCACGTTAGGTTAGGATGGCTCGGACTATTGCGCTGTACTCTGCAATTCGGAAGATTTCGGCGTCCTACATTGCTCTGCTGTACTCTGCTTAGCTCATGTAATGCCAGCAATAGTGGTCGTGGCACTTCCGGTTGGACTTCGTAACTTCCGCTTATTTTATGTTTGGTTAGGTGTGGATAGGACAGTGCAGACTTTTGTGCTATACACCGCTATTCTGTGGATTTCTGCGCTCTACTGCGATCTAATATACTCTCCTTTGTTCTGTGAATGCCGGAAATGGTGGCCGTGGCGCGTTAATTCGGGTCAGTCTACGTTTGGTTAGGTTAGGTTTGTTTGGGTTAGGTGAAGATGCCTTTGATTTTAGTGCTGTACACTGCCATTCTGTTGTCCTCTGCGCTCTGCTCTCCCCTCAAATCCACTGCTCGTAGCTGGGGAGGCCGGCAACAGATGTCTTTGGTCTTTATGTTTTGTTGTTCTACGATGGTTAGGGTAGGCTCGGTCAGGTTAGGCTCGGGTATGTTTTACTTTTGTGCGTTACACTCCAGTGCGGCGGATTTCTGTGCTCTACTGTGCTCTATTGTGATCTAGCCGGCCGTGTGGTAGTCAACAATAGGGGTATACGCACGTTCGATTGGGGATGGTTACGTTTGGTTATGATATGTTTGGTTAGGTTGAGCTAGAATTGCTTTGACTTCTGTGCTACACACTGCTACTCTGTGGATTTGGGCGCACCACTGGGAACAAGCATGTTGCGCTTTGCTCTAGGGAGGCCAAAAATTGTGTCCGCAGCGCGATAGGTTGAATTATGTTACCTTTGGTTAAGTGCGGTTTGTTTAGATTAGGAGAGGATATCTGTCTTTTTGCTGTACACTGAAATGCGGTGGATTTCTGCGACCTACTGTGTTCTAGTATGTTCTGCTTGGATCTGGGGGGCAAGTAATATATGTGTCGCCAATGTAAGTGGAGGTTGCCTACGTTTAGTTCGGCTTTGTTTGGTATTGTTTGCTCTGTGTGTCTTCGACTTTTCCGATATACGCAGCAATTGTATTGACTTCTACGCGCTACTGTCGTGTAATATGTTCTGCTTGGCTCTGGTGGGTCCAGCAATAATTGTGGTGGCACGATAGGTTGTGCTAGGTTACGTTTGGTTATATCAGGTCTGGATAGGTTTGGTTAGGATAGCCCTGACTTTTGCGATTTACACTGCTACCCGGTAGAATTCTGTGCTCTGCTGTGCTCCAGTATGCTCTGCGTGCTCTGGGAAGGCCAGGAATTGCGGTCTGCTCTCTTTAGGTTCAGCTAGGCTAGGTTTGGCTAGGTTAAGTTACGTTAGGTTAAGTTTGGGTATCTCCGACTTTTGTGCTATGCGCTGCTGTTTAGTGGCTTTCTGCTTTCTACCTTGCTCTAGTATATACGGCTTGGATCTGTAGAGGCCAGCAATATTGGTCTCGCCACGTTAGTATGAGTTGTGTTACGTTTGGTCACGTCACTCCTTGGTTAGGTTAGGGCGGGGTAGAGTCGTCTTTTCTGATATACACCAGTGCTCGGTGGTGTTCTGGGCTCTACTGTGCTCTAGTATTCTCTGTTAGGCTCTGAGCGTGCCAGATATAGTGCTCTCGGCACGATAGGGTCATTTATGCTACGTTTGGCTATGTTACGTGTGGTGTGGATAGGTCAGTATGGTTTATACCTTTGTGCTATACTCTACTACCCGCGGACTTCGACGCGCTACTGTGTTCTCATATCCCCTGATTGGCTCTGGGTAGGCCAGCAATAGTGTTCTGGGCGCGTTAGGTTGAAAAAGGTTTCGCCTCCTCATGTGCCCTTTGGCAAGGTTAGGATATGATAGCCTCGACTTTTGTGCTATACTTTGCTATTCGGTGGAAATCTGCTTCCTACTCTGTTAAAATATCTCCTGCTTGGCCCCACAGAGGCCATCAGTAGTGGTCGCCTCACGTTTTGTTGTGCTAGACTACGTTTGGTTAGGTGAGGTTAGGTCATGTTTGCTTAAGATATCTTTGACTTCTGTGCTGTACACTGCATTGCGGTGGATTTCTGCTCTCTACTGTGCCGTAGTAAATTCCTCTTGACTCTGAGGTGGCCAATAACATTGTCCTCGGGACGATGGTACGATTAATGTTACGTTCGGTTATGTTACGTTTGGTCAGGTTAGGATGCGACAGTCTCGACTATTGTGCTGTATATTGCTACCCGGTGGATTTCTGCTTTCTACTGTGCACTAATATATTCTGCTTGGCTCTGGGGTGTCCTGCAATATTTGGCTCATCGCTTTATGTTGTGTTACGCTACCTTTGCTTAAGGCAGGTTAGGTCAGGTTGGGCTAGGTTATCTTCCGCTTTTGCGGTTTGCACCGAAATGCGGTTAATTTCTGCGTTATACTGTGCTCTAGTATGTTCTGCTTGGCACTGGAGAGGTCAGAAATTGTGGTCTAGGATCGTCAGGTTTAGTCTGTCCACGTTCGGCTGGATTAGGCAAAGTCACGTTAGGTTAGGATATAATCGACTCCTGTGCTATACGCGGCTATTTTGCGGCTCTCTGCGCTCTACTGTGCTCTAGTATACTCTGCTTGGTTCCGGAGTTTCCGGCAATAATGGTCTATACACGTTAGGTTAAGTAAGGATACGTTTGGCTATATCACGTTTGGATGGGTTAGGACAGGATAGCTTTGACTTTTGCGCTATACACCGGTAATCGGTGGATTTCAGCGCTCTACATTGCTCTACAATACTCTGCTCGACTCTGGGGATGCCAGAAATAGTGGTATTGGCACGATTGGTTGAGCTGGGATACGTTTGGATAGGTTCCGTTACCGTGGGTTAGAATTCAATAGCTTTGAGTTTCGTGGCACACACAGCTTTCCGTTGGCTTTCTGCGCTCTACTCTGGTCCGATATGTTCCACTTGAAACTGGGGAGGCCAGCAATAGTTGCCTAGGCACGTCAGGTTTAGTTAGTATTCGTTCCCTTAGGTTAGGCTCGGTCAGGTGAGGTTACGTTGTCATTGACGTTGGTGCTATGCGCTGCTTTCCGGCGGATTTCTGTCGGGCTCTAATGTGCTCTGCTTGGCCCTGGGTAGGCCAGCAATGGTCCTTTCGCCACGTTAGGTGCAGTTACGTTACGTTTGGTCAGGTTAAATGTGTTTGGGTTAGGTTTGGATTGCTTTGACCATCTTGGCTCGAACAACTATTGGGTTAATTTCTGCGCCCTATTCTGCTCTGCTATACACTGCCTGACCCTGTGGAGGCAAGCAATAGTGGTCGCTGCACGTTAGGTTGAGTTACGTTGCGTTTGGGTATGATACTGTTTGTTTGGTTAGGAGAGGGTAGCTTTGACTTTTGCGCTATACACTGCTATTCGCTGGATATCTGCTCTCTACATTGCAATACTATACCCCGTTTGGCTCTGGAATGGCCAGCAATGGTGGCAGTGACACGATAGGTTGTGTTACTTTACGTTTGTTTAGGCTAGGTTTGGTTAGATTTTGTTGTAATGGCTTCGAATTTTATGCCATACACACTTTTCCCTTGGATTTCTGCGCGCTGCCCTGTTCTAGTATGTCCTGCTGGGCACTGGGGAGGGCAGAAATAGTGGTCTCGGCTCTTGAGGTTTGGCTAATCCACGCTTGGTTAGGTTAGGTTTGGCCACGTCAGGTTAGGATACATTTCACTCTTGTGCCATACGTTGCTATCTTATGGCGCTCTGCGCCCTACTGTGCTCTAGCTTTTTCTGCTACGCTCTGGTGTTTCCAGCAATAATGGACTCGGCACGTTAGGTTAAGTTATGATACGTTTGGTTACATTGTGTTTTGAGAGGTTAGGACAAGGATATCTTTGACTTTCGTGCTATACACTGCCATTCGGTGCATTTCTACGTTCTACGTTGCTTTGCTATACTCTGCTGTACTCTGGGAAGGCCAGCAGTAGTGTTCCAGGCACGTTAGTTTGATACAGCCTGCGTTTGTTACTGTTACGTTTGTATAGGGTAGGAGAGGACAGCTTTGACTTTTGTGCTGTACAGTGCGTTTCGTTTGATTTCTGCTCACCAGTGTGCTGCAATATGTTCAGCTTTGCTCTGTGAGGGCCAACGGTATTGGTTTCTGCGCGCAGCTTTGAGTTATGCTTCATTTGGTTAGATTAGGTTAGGTCGGGTTAGGTAAGTGTATCTTTGACTTTTGTGCCTTACACTGCTATTCGGTGGATATTTGCGCTCTACTGTGTTGTCATATGTTCTTCCTGGCTTTGGGGAAGCCAGTAATAGTGCCCTCGGCACATTAGTATGAGATGGGTTACGTTTCGTTATGTTACGTTAGCTTCGGTTAGGCTACGTTACCTTTGACTTTTCTGCTGTACGCGGCGATTGTATGGATTTTTGCGCTCCGCTCCCCTCTAATATGCCCTGCTTGTCCCTGTGGAGGCCAGAAATACTGGTCGCGACACGTTAGTTTGAGTTAGATTACTTTCCGCTAGATTATGTTGAGTTGGGTTAGTTTGGGATACCTCCGAATTTTGTGCTCGACACAGCTGTTCTACAGACTTATGTGCTCTACCTTATTCCGCTTGACTCTGGGGACGCCAGCAGTAGTCCTCGCGGCAAGTTAGGTTGAGTTGCCTTACGATCAGGTAGGTTAGGCTTGCATAGGTTTGGTCAGGATATCTTTGACTTTTGTGCCATTTACTGCAATGCGGTAGATTTCTGAGCGTTACTGTTTTCCTATATATTCTGTTTGGCACGGCTTGCACCTAACTCCAGCTAACTTTCCGCGTCCACTATCACTCGCCTTCCCACGGTCGAGCAGAGTACAGTACGGCAATGTAGACCTCAGGAGTCCACCGAATAGCAGTGCATGGCACAATACTCGAAGCTACTCTGTCCTGACCTCGCCATACGCAACATGACGGAGCGTAGCATAGCTCAACCCAACGTGTCGAGGCCACTACCCCTGGCCTGCCCAGAGCCAAGTAAAATATACTAGAGCACAGCGGAGGGCAGGGATCCGCAGCATTGCAGTGTATGTCGTAAAGGTCAAACAGACCCTGACATAACCTGACCTGAACTTACCTATCGACACGTAGTGTATCTAAACGTATTGTGACGAGCGCAACATTGCCGGCGTTCACAGAGCCAGGCAGAACACACTAGAGCACGTTGGAGCGCAGATATCCACCGAATGACGGTGTATAGCACAAAGGGGGAAGTAGCATATCCTAACCTAACAAAACGTAACGTCAGCAAACGCAGCTATACTCAACCTAACTTGCCGGGACTGCTACGACTGAACTCCAAAGGTCCAAGCGGAATATGCTAGAGCACGGTAGAATGCAGAAATCCGCGGATAGTCGGATATAGTACGAAAGACTGGAATATCCTCTTCTAAACTCACCAGACTTAGTATATGCAATCGCTGCATAACACAACCTAACGTACCGAGTCCACTATTGCTGTTCTCCACAGATCCAAGTAGAATATACTAGAGCACAACAGAGCGCAGAAACCCACCACATTGCGGTTTATAGCACAAGAGTCAGGCACAACCTGACATAACCTGACCGTGCCTAACCTATACAAACGTAGTGTAATTTAGCATGACGTGACGATACCAATATTTCCGTCCTATCCGGAGTCTGGCAGAACATATTAGTGCTCACTAAAGCGCAGAAATCCACCGAACAGCAGTAAATAGTACAAAAGACAAAGCAGCCTATCCAAACCCAGCCAAACGTAACATACCCAAACGTAACATAGCTTAACCCAACATGACGAGACCACAATCGCTGGCACCCACAGACACAAGCAGAACATTTTACAGTACAGCAGAAAGCAGAGATCCGCCGCATTGCAGTGTATAGCACAGACGTTAAAGATACCCTTACCTATCATCCCCCAACCAAACCTCATCGAACATAGTCTAGCACAACATAACATGCCGCGATCGCTATTGATGGCCTCCGTGGAGCCATGCAGAGCGTATTAGAGCACATAAGAGGGCAGATATCCAACGAAGAGCATTGTACAGCACGAAAGTCGAAGTAGCGTATCCGAACCTAGCCAAACGTAACCTTACGTATACAAACGTAACCTTACCATAACTAACATGTTGAGACAACTATTGTCGGCCACCACAGGGACAAGCACAATGTTCTGGAAAAGAGTGGAGCGCAGAAGTCATGCGAATAGCAGTTTATAGCACGAAAGCGAAGATAACCGGAACGAGCTAAAGCAAACGTAACCAAACAAACCGTAACATATCACAGACTAACGTGCCGAGGACACTAATGGTGGCCCCTCCCCACCGACAAGCAGAAAACGATAGAGCACAGTAGAGCGCAGAAAGCCGCTGACAGGAGTGTATGGCACAAAAGTCAGGGCTACCCTGTCCTAACCTCACCAAACGTAACATAACCGAACGTAGCATAACACAACCTAACGTGTAGAGACCACTACTGCTGTCCAGCACAGCGCCAAGCCGAGCGTACTCGAGCGCCGTAGAACGCAGTTATCCAATTCAATGCAGTGCAAAGCACAAAAGTAAAACATACCCTAACCTAACCTGACATAACCTGACTTACACAAGCGTTGTGTAACTAACCGTAGCGTGACGAGTCCAATATTGTTGGCCTACCCAGATCCAGGCAGAACGTGCAATGTATAGCACAATGGTCAAGGCTGTCGTGTACTAATCTAGCTAAAGGTAACATAATCATACGTAATATTACTCATCCCAACCCGCCGGGACCACTATTGCTGGCCTCGCCAGAGCCAAGCAGAAAATACTGGAGCAGAGTAGAGCGCAGAAATCCACCGCATTGCACTCTATAGCACAAAGTCAAGGCTAATCTCATCCTAACATTAGTAATCGTAACACAACCAAACGTAGCATATCACAACATAAAGCACTGCCACCTCTATTTCTGTTCTCCCCAGAAGCAAGCAGAATATACCGGAGCACAGTAAAGCGCAGAAGTCAACCGCCTTGCTGTGCAAAGCATAAAAGTGAAAGATACCCTAGCCTGGCTAGGCCTAACCTGACCTACGCGAACGTTGAGTAACTCAACCTAAGGCGCCGCGATCACGATTGCTGGCCTCCACATATCCAATCAGGATGCAGCAGAGCACAGTACAGCGCAGAAGTGCGCCGCACTGTAGTCTATAGCATAAATGACAAAGACACACCAACACAACCTGGCCTATCCCAACCTAACACTACGTAGCCTTACACAACATAACGCGCTGATACCACTATTGCTTCCTTTCCGAGAGCTGGGGTGATAATATTAGAGCGCACTAGAGTGCAGAAATCCGCCGAATGGCCGTGCATAGCACAAAGGTCAAAGCTACCCTCTCCTAGACTAACCGATTTTAACCTAACCGATCGTAACAAAACCCAACCTAACGTACCGAGACCACTACTGCTGGCATCCCTAGAGCCAAGCTGAACATAATAGAGGAAAGTACAGCCCCGAAATCCACACAATGCCAATGTACAGCAGAAAAGTCAAGGGTATCCTAACCTAACCCAGATTAACTTGGCATGACCAAGCGTAACATTGCTCAACCTAACGTTCCAGGACCACCATTGCTGGCATCCCCAGAGCCACGTGGAGCATATTAGAGCACAGCAGAGCATAGAAATCGACCGCATTGCAGTGTATAGCGCAAGAGTCAGAGACATGCTGACCAAACATAACCAAACCTAACCTAGCGAAGCGTAACATGAACGAAACATACGTAGCGCGACCAATACTGCTGGCGTTCTCAGAGACAAGCAGAATATGATAGAGCACAGTAGAGCAGAGGAGAACACTGTTTTGCAGTGTATAGCACGAGAGCCTAGGTTACCCTATCCTAACTGAACCGAACGTATCATAACCAGACGCAACATATCTCACACAGACATGCCTAGACCAATACTGCTGGTCTCCCCATAGCCAGCAGAATATACCAGAGTACAGTAGAGCGCAGAATTACACCGAAGTAAAGTGTGTGCCACGTATGTTAAAGCCATCCGAAGCTAACCCAGACTATCAAAACCAAACCGAACGTAGCCTAACACAACCTTGCAATCCGTGACCACTATTGCAGGCCACCGCATAGACGAGTAGAGTATAGCAGAGCACTGTAGAGCGCAGAAATCCGCCGCATAGCGGTATATAGCATAAAAGTCAAGGCCATCCCAACAAAACGTTACCCAACGTAACATAATCAAGCGTAACCAAACTCATACAAACGTGCCACGACCACTAGCACTGGCCTCCACAGCGACAAGCAGAGGACAGCAGATTAATGCAGATCGCAAGTATCGGCCGAATAGCAGTGTATGTCACAAATTTTGAAGCTAAACTAACCATACCGAGCCAAACATAACCAAGCCGAACGAAACATTGCTCAACCTAACCTGCCTGGAACAGAGTTGCTGGCCTCCCCAGAGCCAAGCAGAGGGCGTTAGAGTACAGTAAAGCGCGGAAATCCACCGTATAGCAGTGTACAGCATTAAAGTCAAAGCAATCCTATCCTAACTTAACCAAACGTAACGTAACAAAGCGTAGCATATCTCATACTAACGTGCCGAGTCCACTATTATTTGCCGCTCCAGAGCCAAGCAGAACGTACTAGGGGAATGTGGAACGCAGTAATCCACTGCATTGCAGGTAACAGTGCCAAAGACAAAGATATACTATCCTAACCTAACCAAACATGACTGGACCAAACGTAACCTAACACAACCTAACGTGCCTAGGCCACTATTGCTGGACTCCTCAATGCTAGGCAGAGCATATTAGAGGAGAGTAGAGAGCAAGAGTCCATAAAGTGGTAGAGTACAACGCAAAAGTCAAGTCTTCCTAACCTACCCACGGAAAACCAATCCCACCAAACGAAGCATAACTCAACCTAACGTGCCGCAGCAACAATTTTTGGCCTCCCCAGAGCAAAGCAGAGAATATTAGATCACAGTAGGACGCAGAAAGCCACCGAATAGCAGGCTACAGCACATAAGTCTAAGCCATCCTATCCTATCGCAACAAAGTGCGACATAACCAAACGCAACCTATCTCGGCCTAACTTACCACGGCCGCCATTGTTGGCTTCCCCAGAGACAATCAGAGGCTTGTAGAGCAATGCAGAGCACAGATATCGGCCGAATAACATTGTATAGCACAAATGTCAAAGCTATAGTTCCAAACCTTACCGAACATAGCGTAAACAAGCGCAACATGGCTCGTCCTAACGTGCCGGGACCAGTACTTATGCCCTCCCCAGAGCTAGGCCGAATATACTATAGCACAGTGAAGCGCAGTAATACTCCGCATTGCAGTGTATATCACAAAAGTGGTAGATATCCTAACCTAACCTGTTCTAACTTAACACAACCGAACGTATCGTGACTGAGCACAAGGTGCCCAGACTACTATTGCTGCACTCCTCATAGAGAAGCAGAACATATTGGAGGAATGTAGAGCGCAGAAATATACCGAATAGCGTGGTGTTGCACAGAAGTGAAAGCTATCCTATCCTAACCTAACCTAACGTAGCACAACCGTACGCAACCAATCTCGACGTAGCATGCCGAGATCACTATTACTGACCCCTCCATAGACGAGCAGAGTTCAGTGGAGGAATGTAGTGCGCAGAAATCCACCGGACGACTGCGTATATCACAAAAGCCAGTGCATGATATCCTTGACCTTTGCGATATGGATAGCAATGCTGTTGATTTCTGAGCTGTACCGTGCAGTATATTCTGCTTGTCACTGTAGAGGCCGGCAATAGTTGTCTTGGCACGTTAGTTTGAGTTAGGGTACGTTTGCTTATGTTACGTTTGGTTACGTTGGGAAAGGATAGCTTAGACTTTTGCGCTATGCTCTGCTGTTCGGTGGATTTCTGCGCTCTACTGTGCTCCAGTATGCTCTTGTGGGCTCTGCGGACGCCAGTAATGGTGTCCGTTGCACGATAGATGAGTTATGTTCCATTCGGTTACATTTGGTTTAGAAGCGTTTGGTTAGAATGTCTCTGACTTTTGCGCTTAAAATGCTGTTCGTTGGATTTCTGCGATCTACAGTGCCCAAATATGTTATGCTTTTCTCTGCGTAGGTCACGTTTAGATATGTTACGGTTGGTTAGGATAAGCCAGGATAGCTTCGACTTTTGTGCCTTGCACTGCTATGCGGCGGATGTCTGCACTCTACTGTGCTTTATAATGATCTGGTTGCCTCTGTGGAAGCCTGCGATGGTGGCACGTCAGGTTGGGTTACATTACGTAAGGCTATTTTATGCTTGGTTAGGTCAGGCTACGATTGCTTTGGCTTTTGTGCTATACACTGATATTTGTTGGATTTCTGCCATCTGCTGTGCTCTAATATCCTCTGCTTGGCCCTCGGGAGGCCAGCAATAGTGGCCTCGGCACGTTAGGTTAAGCTATGCGACATTAGGCCACGTTGTGATAGTTTCGGGTTTGCTCGGAATGGCTTCGCCTTTTGTGGTATACACTGCTATTCGGTGGATTTCTGCGCACTACTATGCTCTGCTTGTCCCTGTGAAGGCCAGCAGTATTGGTCGCGGTTCCTTGGAATGAGTTATCTTACGTTTGTGCATGTTATGGTTGGTTAGGTTTGTGGAGCATAGCTTCGACTGTTGAGTTGTGCACTCTTATCCGTTGGATTCCCGCGCTCTACTGTGCTCTAATATGCTCAGCTTGGCTCCGGGAGTGCCATCAGAAGTGTTCTCGACACGTTATGCTGCGTTTTGATACGTTTGTCTCGGTTAGGTGTGATCAGTTTTGATTAGGGCATCTTCCACTTTTGTGCTATACGCAGAGGTGCGGCGGTTTCCTGCGCTCTACTGTGCTCTAGTACTATATTCTGCTTGGCTTCGAGGGTGTCAGCAATAGTGGTTTAGCACGTTTGGTTGAGTTACGTTACTGTAAGTTATGTTACGTTTGGTTAGCTTAGGCCAGGATAGATTTGACTTTTGTGCTACGCCCTGCTATTCTGTGGATTTATGCACACTACTGTCATCAAGCATGCTCTGCTTTGCTCTGTGGAGTCCAAAAATTGTGGCCGCTGCGCGTTATGTTTAGTTAGGTTACGTTCGGTTAGGTTAGGTTTTTCTGGGTTTGGCTAGGTTATCTTGGACTTCCGTGTCGTACACTGGAATGCGGTAGACCTCTGCGCTCTGTTGTGCTCCAGTATGTTCCGATTGGCTCTGGGGAGGGCAGTAATTGTGGTCTCGGCACCTTCGATTGAGGCAGGATACGTTTCGCTATGTTATGTTCCCTTAAGTTAGGTTGGTCAGCTTTGACTTTTCTACTATACAATGTAATTCTATGGATTTCTGCGCTGCGCTCGCCTCTAATATGCTCTGCTTGACCCGGTGGTGGCCAGCAATACTGGCCGCGGCACGTTTGGTTGAGTTATATTACGTTCGGCTTGGTTTGTTTCAGTTGTTCTAGGTGAGGATGGCTTTGACTTCTGTGCTGAACACAGATATACTGTGGACTTCAGTGCTCTAATGTGATCTGTCGTATTCCGCTTGACTCTGGGGACGACAGCAGTAGTGGTCGCGGCACAGTAGGTTGAGCTGTCTCGTTCGGTTAGGTTAGGTTATGTCACGTTTGGTCAGCATATGTTTGACTTTTATGCTATTCACTGCGTTGCGGTCGATTTTCACGCTCTACTGTTTTCTAGCATATTCTATTTGGCTCAGCGGAGGCCACCAATTGTTGACTCGGCACGTTGTGTTAGGATATGTTGCGTCTGCCTATATTACGCTTGGGTAGATTAGGAGAAGATAGGGTTGACTTTTGTGCTGTACACTGCTGTTCGGTGGATTTTTACGCTCTTCGTCACTCTGCTATACTCCGTTCGACACTGCGGAGGCCATAAATAGCTGTCTCGGCCAGTTAGGTTGTTTTAGGCTACGTTTGGTTACGTCACGTTAGTGTGGGTTAGGTTTCGATAGATACGACTTTCGTGGTATACACTGAAATTATGTAGACTTCTACGCTCTGCTGTGATCTACTATATTCCACTCGTCATTGGGGAGTCCACAAAAGGTGGTAGCAACACGATACGTTGAGGAAGGCTACGTTTGTTAGGTTTTGTTGGTTTATGTTAGGCTTGGATAGCATAGACTTTTCCGGTATACACCGAGATTCTATGGATTTCTGCACCGTACTACCAACATATATGTTCTGCTTGCCAATGCGGAGGCCAGCAATCGTGCTCGCGGCGCGTTATGTTGTGTTAAGTTACGTTTTGTTATTTTACGATCGTCCAGGATAGCAGGTGATAGCTTCATCTTTTGTGCTGTACACTGCTCTTCTGTGGATCTCAGAGCTCTACAGATCTCTAGTGCTATCAGCTTGGCACTGGGAAACCCAGCAGTAGTGGTCCCGGCACTTTAGGTTTTGTAATTTTACGTTCGGTTAGGTCAACTTAAGTTAAGTTTGGTTATGATACTTTTGATTACCGTTCTGTTCATTGCGCGTCGATTGATTTCTGCGCTCTACTGTGCTCCAATCTGATCTGCTTGTCTCAGGGGTGGCCAGAAATTGTGGTCTCAGCTGTTTAAGTTTAGCCATTCTACGTTCGGTTGTGTTAGGTTTTGTACGGTTGTTGTATAATGTCTTCGACGTTTGTGCTGTACACCGCTGTTTGGTCGAATTCTGTGCTCTACTTGGCTCTACAATACTCTGCTAGATCCTGTGGAGGCCAGCAAAGGTGGTCGTGGTACCACAGTTTGCGCTATGCTACGTTTGGTAATATTACGATTGGTTAGGTTAGGATAGAGCAGCTTTCACTTTTGCGTTATACGCCGCTGTTCCGTGGACTCCTACGCCCTGGATTGTCCTCCTATACTCCGTTCGGATCTGGGGAAGCCAGTAATAGTGGTCTCGGCAAGTTAGGTTAAGTTAGGCTACGTTTGGATATGTCACGGTAGTTAGGGTTAAATTTGGACAGCTTTGCCTTTCGTGGTATAAATTGTTGTTCGGTGGATTTCTGCACTCCACTGAGCTCCAGTATGTTCTGTTTGACTCTGCGGAGGCCAGCAATATTCGTATCGGCACGTTAGTTTGAGATATATGATGGTTGGTTACGTTAGGCTTGGTTAGGTTAGGATGGGATAGCTTCGACTCTTATGCTACACACCGCGATTCCGTGTACTTATGCGCTCTACTGTGCCCTAGTATATTCTGCTCGAATGTGGAGATGTCAACAACTGTGGTCGTTGCGCATTATGCTGTGTCAGGTTACGTTTGGCTATGTTACGTTTGGATAGGTTAAGAGAGGATACCATTGACTTGTGTGATATACGCAGCCAGCCGGTGGATTCCTGCGCTCTACATTATCCTGATACGTTCTGATTCGCTCCGGGGAGGCCAGAAATGGTGGTCTCGGCACATTAGGTTGAGTTAGGTTGCGCAGGGCTTGGCCAGGTTGTGTTACGTTTGGTAAGGATAGCCTGACTCTTGCGGCATACACTGCTATTTGAAGAATTTCTGCGCTCTACTGTGCTCTGATAGGTTCTGCTTGGCCCCGGGGAGGCCAGCGATAGAGGTCTCGGCTCGTTAGGTGTAGCTATTCAGCGTTTGGTTAGGTTAGGGTGTGTCTGGTTAGGGTAGAATTTCTTTGGCGTTTGCACTATACATTGCCATTTGGAGGCATCCTGCGCACTACTTGGCGCTACTATACTGTGCTCGACCCTGTGGAGGCCAGCAATAGAGGTTGTGGCAGGACAGGTTTTGTTATGCTACGTTTGGTAATGTTACGTTTGGTTAGGTTAGGACATGTTATCT
>NW_016995575.1:0-765 GCF_001483705.2 Eufriesea mexicana | reverse complement strand
TTTTCTGCCTTGCACTGAGGAGGCATGCAATATTGGTCTCGGCACAATAGGTTGGGTTAGGTTGCGTTTGGTCATGTTACGTTCGGTTAGGTTAGGACAGGATGTATAAAACTTTTGCTCTATATATATACTGCTATTCGACGGATTGCTGCACTCTACTCTGCTCTAACATGATCAGCTTGCCTCTCGGAAAGACAGCAATAGCGGTATCTGCACCTAATATTGAGTTATGCTACGTTTGGTTCTGTAAGGTTTGGTCAGGTTAGGATAGTGTATCTTTGACTTTATCACTACACATTGCAATGCGTCTGATTTCTGCACTCTACGGTGCCCCGGTATATTCTGATTGGGACTGTGGTGCTCAGCAGCAATGGTCCAGGCACGTTAGGTTGAGTTATGATACTTTTGGTTAGGTTCAGGTAGGGTATGTCTTGTCAGGATACCCGCTTCTCGTTTGCTATTCATTGTAACGCGGCCGAACTCTGAGCTCTACTGTGCTCCGGCAGATTCTGCTTGGCTCTGCGGTGTTTAGCAATAGTGGTGTCGGCAGGTTACGTTTTGTTAGGGTATGTTTGGTTATGTTACGTTTGGTTAGAGTAGGACACGATAAATCAGACTTTCGTGCCGTACACTGACTTTCGGTGGTTTTCTACCCTCCTCTGTGTTGCAATATGCTCTGCCTGTCCCAGGGATGCCACCAGGAGTGTTCTCGGCACGTTAGGTTGTGTTAGTCTACGTTGGGCAAGATTAGGTTTGCTTATGTTT
>NW_016995574.1:0-1656 GCF_001483705.2 Eufriesea mexicana | reverse complement strand
TCTACGATCGTGGTCCCCTTTTATGCTGCATCGTCGAGCGAGGCAGTCCCCCGGGAGGATAGATGAATAATGATCTGCCAGCGATACAAATCGTTGCGATTCACCTGCAGCCGATCGGCGATTCGGTTCTGGGTCCAATTAAAAGAACACAGCTACGGGTCAGCGGGTGACGTCCAATGGCTCCCCATGGGAGTTCGACCGCGCGCATATTCCGCGTGGCATGCGGATCGATACGATAGGATTTTCGATCAGGTATTATTAGCCGCGATTCCGCGCGAGAGTGAAAGAAAAAGACACACGCGGGGAAAAGGGAGGAAAGAAGGAGGAAGAAGAATCGATCGAGTCTGCAACCCGGCTGGCATAATTACCGGGTGCATTCGTGGTGCACGACGTAATTAGCGGTAAATGTCCGTTCAAGTGACAGAGATAGTTAATTTGTAACAGTTTCCTTTAAGGCGCCCCGCACGATCGCTCGGATACATATATTTCTTTTTATCTCGGCCGTCCTTTCCGCCACTGAGTACAAGAAATTACGAGACGGCCACTTGCATTATCCACGTTCGTAACACGAACGCCCCAAGTCTAGGTTAATTGACACGTTAATTAGCGTCGCTATCGAAGATACGGTTTTTCCAGATCTCGCTCGAATCGAGTGCAAATAACGATATTCTCCAGACTGAGTGGACGTTGATGAGTGCTATCTGCTAGACGTTGCGGAGATCTTAAATTGGACAAGTTTGGTAAGGGAAGTAACGTGAGTAATGATCCTTAATACGAATCAAGCTATGTGTGTGTGTATATATATACATTTATTGTAGCTATAAGAAGTGGCCTATGGTGGTTTCTCTATTTTGGTCTAAGATATAATTGGTACAAATATACCATGTGTTACTTTCGACAAATGGGTAGTTCAAGCAATAGGAAAGTTACTAAATGTAGAGTAAGAGAGAAATAATATCAGAACTGATAATTGAATACTATATGAAAACAAATTATACTTGACACATTGACGTTGACCAATCCCGAAGATTTCCGTTTCTCTACACCTATGTACTTTATCGTGCATTTCTTTACTTACAATTATTGGTATGTGATCCTATATGTTAATATGTGTTGGAAAATGCTTTTTCTAGCATATAGGATTGTTAAATTATCTGCGTTTTAATGGGTTGTGCGGAAAGTTCGTGTCGATTTTGAAGGAAGATTGAAACGCAGATAACATTTGCCATTCTGTTCTACATCCTTTCTCCATCTTTCAGGCAACTTGAACAACCCACTATTTTATTATGTAATAGTTATTCAATTTTTTATTAGATACATTAGGGAGGAACATTTTTTATTTCGTTAAAAACTGTTAAAATATGACTATAATAAACCAATTTTAGTGCAGTAATGCCATTTGAGTTAAAAATCTATTATATGCTCGATCCTACGTGAAAGGATGGAGATCAAATACCCGGTCATCAATGTATTAAGTATAACAAGGTAAATATCACTCAAGTGCCTCGATACAAAAATGCAAGAGGTTCTCCTCTCTTTGGATTTCTTCTTGAAATATTGTTACGCGTTCCTCATATCCACCGTGTACACGACTTAGTAATAAGAACGAACTACAACTTCCGGAATAGTAGTCTAGGACCTACTAGGATGTTCGGG
>NW_016995573.1:0-590 GCF_001483705.2 Eufriesea mexicana | reverse complement strand
GTATTTATGCGAGGAAGTTTGTTCACCGCGATATTAGTCGGAAATGTTAATAGAAATAAACATACAATTCAGATTCTATCGCATTGCAATGGCTACAGCTCGCCAAAAGTATCGTTCCTACTGATTTATGCAAGAAAGCTTGCTCAGAACGATATTATTCGGAAATGTCAATATAATTACTATATCCTTCAGTCTCTATTGCATTGAAGTGGTTTTAGCAAGCCAATAGTATGTTTCCTACTTATTCATGTGGGAAAGTGTGCTCACCATGATAATATTCGAAAATGTCAACTAAATTGAACATTCCAGTCAGATTCTATTGCATTGCAATGGCTATATCACGCCAGTAGAAGCTTTCGCCCTCATTTATGCGAGAAAGTTTGCACATCACGATATTCGTCGAAAATGCCATTAAAATTGATCTTTCATGTATTGCTCTATTGCATTGCTGTGGCACAGCACGTCAACGGTATCTTTCCTGCTTATTCGTGCAAGAAAGCCTACTCACAAAGATGTTGGTCGAAATTGTAAATAAAATTGAACTTTCCAGTCAGATTCTATAGCAATGCAATGTCTATATCACGCCAATA
>NW_016995572.1:0-608 GCF_001483705.2 Eufriesea mexicana | reverse complement strand
ATGTACAGCACAAGACACGTAGATATCCTAACCGAACCATTTAACCTAACAGAACGGAACGTAGCATAACCCAACCTAACGTGCCGAGACCACCATTACTGGCCACCCAGGAGCCAACCGGAGCATGTTACAAAACATTAGAGTGCAGACATCCGGGGAATAGCAGTGTAAAGCGCAAAAGTCATAAAAGCCTCCCCTAACCTAGCCCAACGTGACCCAACTCAACCTAAATTGTCCAGACAACTACTGCTGGCCTCCATAGAGACAAGCAGAATGTACTAGAGCACAGTAGTTCGCAGAGGTCAACGGCATTGCGGTGAATTGCACAAAAGTTGCAGGTATCCTAACCTAACATGACTAACCTAACATAACCAAGCGTAGCATATCTCAACGCAACGTGACGCGACCGCTGCTGCTGCCTCCCCAGAGCCATGCAGAATTTAGTAGAGCGCAGTAGATCAGAGAAATGCACAGAATATCGATGTATAGTATGAAAGTCTATGCTATCATAGCCAAATGTAGTCCAACCTTACCAAACCAATCGCAACATAACACAAATTGTCGTGCCACGGCCGTTATTGCTCGCCTCCCCACAGTCGAGCAGAGCA
>NW_016995571.1:0-669 GCF_001483705.2 Eufriesea mexicana | reverse complement strand
GTTATGGCTCATAATTGCATGCAGGCATAATTGACGAAAGAGTGCAGATTATAGCCATCGGTGACGTAATTAAAACTTTGGAATAGTTTCCCCACTGGTAAACTATATTTAACAGCAGTTCTAGAGTAATCAATGCATAGAATGATTATGGTTACGGATACATACAATCAACAGTGCGGTACTTAGTACATCCGTCAGCAGAGCGCTGTAGCTACAGGGTAACCACTTCAATGATGGTATAGATCATATACCAATTCTTGAGTGACAAAGGACAGATCCGTTATTACTCGGGATATCAGGGATTGACACAACTACAGTACTGAGTACAGTCATCATCACAGTAGTACAGCAGTTGGACTAATTTCTTCACTGATACATTGTATTCAGCAGCAATTCTAGAAAAATCAATATATAGTACGGTTATGGCTAAAGATATTTAAAATTGAGAGCACAGTACTCGGTACATACATCGGCAGAGGTCAGTAGCCGTTGGATTAACCTGTACAGTGTTAATCAAATTTCTATAGCAGTTGTAGAATGGCAAAAGATAGATCCGTTACAGCTTGAGATACTAACGATTAACATAAGGGTACTGAGTAGAGCCACCATCACATTACAGCAGCCGTCGGATTAACCTGTACGCTGCTGCTTCAAATTCAACAGTGGATC
>NW_016995570.1:0-672 GCF_001483705.2 Eufriesea mexicana | reverse complement strand
GAATGTATGGATGTACGGATGTATGGATGTATGGATGCATATATGTGTGGACGTGTGGATGAATGGATTTATGCGTGCATGGATGTAAGAATGTATGGAAGTCTGGATGGGTGGATGTATGAATGTATGGTTGTATATAAGTATAGATGTATGGATGGATGGATGTATGAGTGGATGGGTGTATGGCTGGACGTATTTTCGTGTGTATGGATGTATGGATGTATACATGTTTGCAGGTATGCATGGATGGATGTATCGAAAGATGAATGTACGAATGGATGGATTGATGGATGTATGGATGGATGGAGGTATGGATGGATGTATGTATGTATGTGTGAATGTACGAATGTATGGATGTACGGATGTATGGATTTATGGATCTATATATGTATGGACGTATGGATGGATGGATGTATGAGTAGGTGGATGTATGGATGGATGGATGTATGGATATATGTATGGATGTATGTATGGATGTATGTATTGTTGGTTGGATGTATGGATGGATGGATTTATGTATGTGTGGATGTATGAATGTATCCATGGGTGTATGGATCTACGTACGTATGTCTGTATGGATATATCTATGGATGTAGGTATGGATGCGTCTATGGATGTATGTATGGATGTACGGATGGATGTGTGTATGGATGTGTGTGTGAGTTTACATAT
>NW_016995569.1:0-569 GCF_001483705.2 Eufriesea mexicana | reverse complement strand
AAATAGTGGTCTCGTCGCGTTAGGTTCAGTTAGGATACGTTTGGTTAGGACAGGTTAGGATACACTTTGCTAGTATACTCTCTACTTACGTGCTCTACACTCTTATTCGCTGTATTCCTGTGATCTACTGTTCTCTAGCACATTTTGCTTGTATCTTGTCTCTGTGTAGGCCAGCAGTAGTCGTCTCTTCATGGTAGGTATACGATTGGCTACATACGATTGGGTATGTAACATTTGGCTTGGTTGAGACATGCTACTCTGACTTTTGTGCTTTACGCTGCTGTTCAGTGGATTTCTGTAATCCACTGTGCTTTACGGTACCCTGCTTGGCTCTGGGGGTGCCTGCAGCAGTGGTCGCGGTACGTTATGTTCAGTTATGCTACGTTCGGTTAGGTTAGGATAGGTTACGTCAGGTTTGGTTAGGATATCCTCTACTTTTGTAACATACACTGCAATTCGGTGGATTTCTGCGCTCCACATCGCTCCACTACACTCTTCTAGAATCAGGGGAGGCGAGCAATAGTGGTCGTGGCAAGCTGTCCCCAATTAGGTTACTTTTTGTTCGGTTA
>NW_016995568.1:0-576 GCF_001483705.2 Eufriesea mexicana | reverse complement strand
CTCGGCACTTTATGTTGGGATAGGCTACGTTTGGCTATGTTCTGTTGGCTTGGGGTAGGTTTGCGTAGCTCCGGCTATTCTGATATAAACTGCGATTCTACGTATATCTGAATTCTACGATCCATCAGTGTTTTCTGCTTGGCTCTGCGGTGGCCAGCAATAGTGGTCGAGTTGCGTTAGGTTTAGTAAGGTTACGTTTGGGTATGTCACGATTTACTATGTTAGGAGCGGTTAGCTTCGACTTTAGGGCTATAGTCTGCTATTTGGTGGATTGGTGAGCTCTACAGTGCTCTAATATTTTCAGCTCGGCTCTGGATATGCCAGCAATTGTGCTCTCGGCGCGTTAAGTTCGGTCACGTTACGTACGGTTAGGTTGGGTTAGGATATGTTCGGTTACGATAGCTTTAACTTTTGTGCTGTACACTGCTTTTCGTTGGATTTCTGCGCAGTGCTGCGCTCTAATATACCCTGCCCGGTTCTGAGGAGAGCAGCAATGGACGACTCGGCACGCTAGGTTGAGTTTGGTTTCGTTGGTTTATGTTTCTGTTGGCTGTGTTAGGAGATGTTTGATTTGAC
>NW_016995567.1:0-530 GCF_001483705.2 Eufriesea mexicana | reverse complement strand
AGCAGGGCATATTAGAGCACAGCAGAGTGCAAGTTCCACCGAATAACAGTGTACAGCACAAAAATAAAAACTGTCCTATCCAAACCTAACCAAACCTTACCTAACCAAACGTAGCTTGACTCTACCAAACGTGTCACAAACACTATTGCTGTCATCCCCAGAGACAGGCGGATGCTGGCAGATCAGAGCAATGCACAGGTATCGACCGATTAGCAGTGTGTAGCACATAAGTCAAGGCTATCTTAACCAATCCTTTCCTAACCTGGTCATGCCAACCGTAAATTAATTCAACCTAGCTTGCGGAGACCACCTTTGCTGTCTTCCCAAGAGCCAAGCAGAACATATTACGGCACTGTAGAGCGCAGAAATCCTCCAAACAGCAGTGTGTAGAACAAAAGTCAAAGTTATCCTAACCAAACCAAACGTAATCTAACTCAACTTATTGTGCCGCGACCGGTATTGCTGATTTCCACCGCGTCAAGCAGAGCATACTACAGGAAAGTAGGGCGCAGGAATCCATAGAATATCAG
>NW_016995566.1:0-654 GCF_001483705.2 Eufriesea mexicana | reverse complement strand
GGGGGGGGGGGGGTTATGTGGGATTTTTACCCACTAAAACCCCCACGATGGCCAGCCCTTCGCATTTCGTTGCGCCCTGGACTTCGCGGCGACGCAATTGCCAGGACGCCACCACGACGCAACCGCAGTTCCCTCCCGAAACGGTCACGTCCATGCGCGCGAGACGGGTCGTTTTCAGGCACACACGCTCACTCACGTGCACACAACACGCATACCACCGCACCGCAACGCACGCATACCCTGCGGACGCCGCGCGAACATCACGCGACGCCGCGCGCCCAGACCACGGTCTCTCGAACTGACGGGCCTCCACACGTCACCTCGTGGTCACCCTGACCTAGGTTACAACGGGAGAGAGAGACGGTCTCCCCGGCCGCAGGTACATGGTCGCTCGCGAAGGCGGATGACTAACGCGATGACGCCGCCTCCGCCGCCCTACGCGCGAGGAGCACACGCTACGCTCGCGGGCTCTCCCCGCGTCCTCCTTCTGTAGCATAACCGCCTCGCAGAAGGAGGCCACCGCACACCACGCACGTAAGCCCTCCGTCATCCGTGTCACGAAGAAAGAGAGTGAAAGGTCCCTAACCACGACGCGGCACAGTACCCGGCGCTCGCGAGCCCACGCCGGACATTCCTCCAGCGTGTGCTGCGCCG
>NW_016995565.1:0-1073 GCF_001483705.2 Eufriesea mexicana | reverse complement strand
GCGGCGGATTTCGGCGCACTACCGTGCTCTAGTACATTCTGGTTGACTCTGCGAAGTACAGTAGTAGTGATCTTGGCACGTTAGGTGGAGTTAAGTTGCGTATGGCTAGGTTGTGTTTGGCTGCGTTATGCCAGGAAAGCTTTCACTACTGTGCTATACACTGCAGTTCGGTGGATTTCTGCGCTCCATTGCGATCTAATACGTTCTGCCTAGCTCTGGGGAGGCCAGAAACAGTGGTCGCGTCATGTTATGATGAGTTAGGTGACGTTTGGTCAGGTCAGGATATGTTCCGTTAGGTCAGGATATCGTTTACGTTTGTACACAACAGCGCTATTCTATGGACTTCGAGGCTATACTGAGCTCTACCGTACTATGCTCTACCATGGGGGGAGGGCAGTAATAGTGGCCGCGGCAAATTAGGTTCAAATAGGCTGTCTTGTAATGTTACTTTCGGTTACTGTAGGAGATAACAGCTTCGACTTGGGTGCTATACACTGCTATACGGTTTATTTCCATGTTCTACTGTGCCCTAACGTGTTCTGCTTCTCTCTGAGCAGGCTAGAAATAGTGGTCGCGGCACGTATGTTTGGGTTATTTGCTACGCTTGGTTAGGTTAGGTTTGGTTAAGGCTGGTTATGATGGCTCCGACGATTGTGATACCCACTGCTGTTCGGTGGATTTCTGCGCCCTGCAGTCCTCTAATATGTCCTGCTTGGCTCTAGGGAGGACAGCAAGAGAAGTCTCTGTACATTAAGTTTAGCTATTCTACGTTTGGTTAAGACAGGTTAGGTACAGCTCGGCCAGGTTACTTAGTCTTTCGTGCTACACATTTCTGTTCGGAGTATTCCTGCGCTGTACTGTGCTCCACTAAACTTTGCTTAGCCCTCGGAATGCCAGCAATATTCCTCTCGGCACGCTAGGTTGAGTTATGCTGCGTTTGGCTAACTTAGGTTGGGTTATTTTCGTTAACGGTAGCTTTGACTTTCTTGCTGTATACTCTTATTCGGTGCATTTCAGCGATCTACTGCGCACTACCATATTCTGCTTGGATATCTGGAGGCCAGGAGCAGTGG
>NW_016995564.1:286-671 GCF_001483705.2 Eufriesea mexicana | reverse complement strand
TGACAAATATTGTGGCGAGCAGACGAATCTGAATAAATACGAAGGAAAGATTCCATTCGTTTGATGTAGCCCTTGCATTGCAGTAGGATCTGCCTGAAGAGTTCAATTCTATTGACGTTTTCGACAAATATTGTGGTGAGCAGTCTTTTCTGCGTAAACAGCGGGGTAAGGTCCTACTGGTTTGCTATAGCCACAGCATTGCAATAGAATCTGCCTGAAAATTTCTATTTCAATAACAATTTCGACTAATATCGTGGTGAGCAAGATATCCTACATAAATAAGGAGGAAAGATCCTATTGGTTTGCTATAGCCATTGCATTGCAATATAATCTGACTGAAAAGTCCAATTTTATTGACATTTTCGGCCAATATTGTGGTGAGCAA
>NW_016995564.1:0-218 GCF_001483705.2 Eufriesea mexicana | reverse complement strand
CAATAGAATCTGACTGAAAATATCAATTCTATTGAAATTTTCGGCTAATATTGAGGTGAGCACTCTTTTCTGCGTAAACAGCGAGGTATTATTATATTGGATTGCGGTAGCCATTGCATTGCAATAGAATCTGTCTGCAAAGTTCAATTTTATTCACATTTTCGACTAATATCTTGTTGAGCAAGCTTTTCTGCACAAATAATGGGTGAAGATTCCAT
>NW_016995563.1:0-558 GCF_001483705.2 Eufriesea mexicana | reverse complement strand
TCCACTCCGCTCTTGTATATCCTGTTTGGCTCTGTGGTGGTCAGCTATTGTTGTCTAGGCAAGGAAGGTTGAGATAGGTTGCGTACGGTTATGTTGTGCTTGGTTTGGTTAGTCTAGGATAGCTTTGTACTTTTGTGCTATGCAATGCTATCCGGCTGATTTCTGCACTCTACTGATTATCGTCAGCCTGTCTCCGGCAAAGACAGCAATATCGGCCTCGGCACGTTACGTTGATTTAGGCTACGGTTAGTTAGGATAGGTTGCGTCATGTAAAGTCAGGATATCTTCGACTCCTCTGGTTTACACTGAAATACTGCGGATTCAGGCATTCTACTTTGCTGTAGTACATCCTGCTTGTCTCTCTGGAGGCCATCAGTAGTGGTCTGGTCAAGTCGGGTTGAGCTTTGTTACGTATGGATATGTTACGTTAGGCTAGGTTAGGATAGTCTATTTTGTCTTTTGCGTTATTCACTGCTATTGGACTGATTTTTGAGGTATACTGTGCTGTAATATGTTCTGCTTGTCTCTCGTGAGGCCGGGAAAAATGTTCCTTGCAAG
>NW_016995562.1:0-1296 GCF_001483705.2 Eufriesea mexicana | reverse complement strand
GTACTTATTTATTTATTTATTATAAATAAATAATATTTATTTATTTATTATTTAAACTCTAAAATATCAGACGCGATTAATAATACAGAAAATAATCCAAAGGCATTAGGTGGACTGTTACTCTTGATCAAATATATCATACTGAACCCGTTCACTCAACCGATAGTTTCTCTGATACTCAGATACAGTATATACAAAAATATTAGCAACGATTTTGCTACTGCTATTGTCGAGGGAAATTCTTTACGCTTGACTTATAAAGGTAACATGCTCAAGTGTAAACTTTGCGCTGGTAAACAACAATACCAAATATTTGAGATAGATACAGATCCAATTCTCCTAATCGAAGTCGCAATAATTTCGGACCCGTTAATTACAATCAAATCCCTGCTACATCGACAAATTTACAAATATGGATAGGAAAAAGTAAATAGTCTCACTATCGTAAAAAGTTTAGTCATAACAGAGAAGAATGTCGAAGACGCCAATACGATAATACTAATTGATTGACAATAAACCAACGACCAAATTCTTTCGATCCCAATCAAAATACGTAATTCCAAAGCATGCAAAGAAACGCTAACGATACGGTAGGATGCTATTGTCATGGAAAGAAATCGCGAATCGGCAAATGGCGATTCGGGATTTTAATTTAGAGAAACAAATTGTAAACCGGGGAATAATCTATACGTAGTATTATTCTAGAAGCAAATCGAACATCAACCGATACTTTTGTGAAAGGCTATTCGTGGAAGCAAAGCTAAGTAACGCAGTAATTACGGGGAGGTGAAGCGTAGGTCAAAGGAATCGTATTCGACGCCGGGAGCGAATCTCGGACGAGCAAGGTGGCGTGACTTTCACGGAGGGCAAATCGCCAACCCGGGAAGTGACGCAATTTCCATGGGTGCAAAAAGCTAGTCGGCTAAAACGTGTCAGCCAATTAGCGATCGATGGAAGAACGTCAACATGCTTTGTGTGGTCCGAGGGGGGTGAGGCGGTGGGGGCAAAAAACGGACTAATGGCGCGTGGAGATTCCTGAGTGAAAAAGCCTTGAAGAATCCTCCTCTACATAGATTGCGACTGGGACAGGCATGACAGAGAAAAACGAATAACAATGTGTTTTTCCTGTGTCATAGTTACGCGCAAACCCGATATTCCTTCCATAAGGGAAGAGACAAATACACATTATTTTTGTAAGGTGAAGACAAAATACTATAGCTGTAAATTATTAGCAGCATGACTTTCAATTCGTTCCTCAAACTGCATGCCTCACGAATTCCATAGAACGAGCAACGA
>NW_016995561.1:0-812 GCF_001483705.2 Eufriesea mexicana | reverse complement strand
AGGTGGCTCTCTCACCCGCGGCATGGCGACGTCGCACGCGCACGTCATCACCGCCCTTAGCCGATCCGCTCCTAACCCCGCTTCGTCGTTTCCGCTCCCGACGGCCCCATCCGCCCAGGCGACGACCTGGACGGCCGCGGCGGAGAGGTCGCGGTTGAGGCGCCCGAGCGCCCATCGCGGCGCGGTGATGTGCTTCCCGCTGGGTGGTTCCAGAACGGTGCGAGGAGTGACGTCAAGCATCATGTTGATGTGGAGGTGGTCGCTAAGCGTGTCCACCTCCGCCGCCTTCCTCCAGCCGTGCACAGCTGCCGGCGATGCGAACGGCATGTCCGCGATGGACGTGCCTTTCCACCGGACGCACGTGCTTACGGAGCCCCGATAGAGCGACCGGAGATCCAACTCCGCGGCCCAATCTTGCAGGGCCTCTCCCCGAGCGTCTGTTCGCGGGGAACCCCACGCCACGGAGTGGGCGTTGAAGTCCCCCAGAACCAGAACCGGACGAGCAATGTGTCCACTAAGGCAACCTCCGAGCTCGTCCAGGTACCTCTCGCACGACGAGAGGCCGCGGTTGGGAGAGACGTAGCAACCCCACCACGACTTCATCGTTCCAAGAGACCGCCACGAATCCCTCACCGCTGTGAAGCGGCGTTGTTGCGGGTGTCCTCAGTTGTACCCTGGCGATGATCGCCACGGAGCCGTCCCGATTCCCGAACCACACGTCCTGATTGAGGATACGGTACGGCACTGCCGTAAGGGCCGGTCCAACGATATCCTGCAGGAGGCCGCCGGAAGCGGCCCGACGGGATCGCAAG
>NW_016995560.1:0-344 GCF_001483705.2 Eufriesea mexicana | reverse complement strand
GAATGGCAGTGTATAGCACGAAATTCAAGGATATCGTAGCCGAACGCAAACAAACATAACTTATTCAAACGTAACCTAACACAACCGAAACGCGCAGTGGCCACTGCTTTTTGAATTCCCAGAGCAAAGCAGGAAACATTACACCACAGAAGAGCGTAGAAATCCGCCGAATAGCAGTGTACAGTACAAACGCCAAAGCTACACAGACCTAGCCAGAACTAACATACCCCAATCGAACGTAGCATAGCGCAACCTAACGAGCCGAAACCTGTATTGCTGGCGTCCGCAGAGCCACGCAGAGCATATTAGAGCAGAGTGGAGGGCAGAGACCCATCGAATAGCAG
>NW_016995559.1:316-592 GCF_001483705.2 Eufriesea mexicana | reverse complement strand
TCTGCGTCCTACTCCACTCTAATATGTTCTACTTGGCTCTGGCGAGAGCAGCATTAGTGGTCTCGGCACGTTAGGTTGGGTTGGGCATCGTTTGGTTGGGTTAAGTTAGTCTGGGCTATGTTTGGATAGCTTTGGCTTTCGTAGCAAACACTGTTCATCGGTGGATTATTGAGATCCACTGTGCCCTAGTATATTCTACTTGTCTCTCGGTTGGCCAGCAATAGCTGTCTCGTCACGTTAGGTTAAGACAGGTTACGTTCCGTGAGGTTGGGTTAG
>NW_016995559.1:0-259 GCF_001483705.2 Eufriesea mexicana | reverse complement strand
TGATTTTTACGCTCTACTGTGCTCTAGTATTCCCTGCTTGGCCCTGGGGATGGAAGGAATAGCGGTATCGGCACGTTAGGTTGAGTTAGACTATGTCCGGTTATGTTCCGTTTGTTCGGGTTAGGTTTGGCTAACTTTGTCCTTTTCGATATACACTGCGATTTTATGGAATTCTGCGTCCTACTCCCCACTGACGTGTTCTGCTATCTTCTGTGGAGGACAGCAGCAGTGTTCGCGGCACGTTAGGTTGAGCTAGTTT
>NW_016995558.1:0-475 GCF_001483705.2 Eufriesea mexicana | reverse complement strand
GATGGATGTACGGATGGATGGATGTATGGATGTATGGATGCATGGATGTATGGATGTGTGTGTTGATGTACGGTTGGGTGGATGGACGGAAGAGTGAATGAATGGATGGGGGGGATGAACGGTTGCGTGGATGGGTCGAAGGTTGTATGGATGATTGTATGGCCGTATGTAAGTATGTTTGTATGGTTGTATGTATGGATGCATGTATGGATCTATGTATGCATGCATGTATGGTTGTATGCATGGATGTATGTACGGATGAATGTGTGCGTGCATGTACGGAACTGTGTATTGATTTGTGTATGGATGCATGGATGGGTGGATGGATTGGTGGATGGAAGTATGGGTGCAAGGACGTATGGATCGATGGATGTATGGATGGGTGGATCTTTGGATGGCTGGATGTATGGACGTATGGATGTATGTATGGATGTATGTGTGGATGGATGGCTGTATGGACGGCTGGAAGTGTGGA
>NW_016995557.1:0-2114 GCF_001483705.2 Eufriesea mexicana | reverse complement strand
TTCAGCTTGTCTCTGGGTAGGACATGAATCGTGGTTGGAGCACGTCATACTGTGATCGTTTACTTTCGACTATGTTACGATCGGCGGGGTTAGGAGGTGGTTGCTTTGACTTTTCTGCTATACACTTCTGTTCGGTGGATTTCAGCGCTCTGCAGAGCTCTAGTGCGGTCGACTTGGTACTGGGAAGCCCAGCAATATTGGTCTGGGCACGTTATGTTTAGTTATGTTGCGCTCTGTCAAGACAGGTTAGGCTAAGATTGGTTAAAATGGCTCTGACGTTTGTGCTGTACAAGGCTATTAGACGGATTTGTGCGCTCTACTGTTGTAATAGTGGGCTAGGCACGTTAGGTTTGGTTACGTTACGCTTAGTTATGCTATGCTTGGCTACGTTAGGCTAGGATAGCTATGACCTGTCTGCTGTATACAGCACTTAGGTAGATTTCTACGATTTACTCTGCCTTAATATGCCCTGCTTGGCGCTGCCGGTGCCAGAAATGATGGTATGGGTACGTTAAGTTGAGCTTGGCTTCATTTGGCTAGGTCAGGTTGTGTCATGTTAGGCCAGGATATCCGTCAGTTTTGTGTTTTGCACTCCAGTGCGGCGGATTTCTGCGCTTTCCTGTGCTCTAGTATATTCTGCTTTGCTCTGGGGTGGTCAGCAATAGTGATGTAGGCACGTTAAGTTGAGTTATCTGACGTTTGGTAATGTTACGTTTGTTTAGGTTAGGACAGGATAGCTGCGACTTTAGTGCTGTTCACTGCTATTCGGTTGATTTCTGCGCTCTACTGCGCTCCAATATTTTCTGCTTTGCTATGGAGATGACGGCGTTAGTATTCTCGGCACGTTACGTTTGGTTGTATTACTTTTTGTTAGGCTAGGTTAGGTTCAGTTCGGTTAGGGTAGCCCTGACTTTCGTGCTGTACACTGCTATTGGGTTGATTCCTGCGCTCTACTGTTCTCTAATATTCTTTGCTTGGCTCTCTGGCGGCCAGCAATAGTCGTCTCGGCACGTTAAGCTTTGTTATGTTACGCTTCGTTACATTACGTTTGCTTAGGTTAGGATAGGATAGCTTTCACTTTCGTGCTACACAGTGCTATCCGTTCGGTTTCTACGCTCTACAGTGCTCCAATATCTTCATCTTGCAATAGGTAGGGCAGCGCTATCCTCCTCGGCACGTGAGGTTGAGTTATATTACGTTTGGCTTCGTCAGGTTCGGAGAGGTTAGGTCAGTTTAGCTTTGAGTTTCCTGCTGTACACTGTTTTTCGGTGGATTTCTGTGCTCTACCGTGCTCTGCTATATTCTGCTTGGCCCTCGAGGGCGAACAAAGGTGGCCTCGGCACGTTGGGTTGATTTATATTACGTTCCTTTATGTGGCGGTTGGTTACGTTACGATAGGATAACTTTGACTTGTGCGCTATAAACTGCTATTCGGTGGATTTCTGCGATCTACTCTGCTCTATTACACCATGCATGGCCCTAAGGATGCCAGCAGCAGTGGTCGTAGCACGATATATTCAGTTATGCCTTGTTTGGTTATGTTACGTTTGTTCCAGTTAGGTCTGCGTAGCTTTGACTTTCCTGCTATAAACTGCGATTCTATGGATTTCTGTGCTCTATTCTCCTCTAATATTTACTGCTCGGCTCTGGGGAGGCCAGCAGTAGTGGCCGGGGCACGATAGTTAGAGTTATGTTACGTTTGGTTATTTCTCGTTTGGCTAAGGTAGGACAGTATGACTTTGACTTTTGTGCTATACACTGCTATTCAGTGGACGTCTGCGTTCCGCGGTGCTCTATAATATTCTGCTTGACTCTGGGGATGCCAGCAATACTGGTCTCGGCACGTTAGTTTAGTTGTGTTACGTTTGGCTGTTTTAGATTGGGCCTTTGTTATGAGAGGATATTTCCGACGTTTGTGCTATACACAGAAATGCGGTGGACCTCTGCTCTCTACTGCGCTATAGTATGTTCAGCTTGGCTCTAGGGATGCCAGCAAGCGTGACCTCGGCACGATAGGTTGGGTTCGGTTACGTTCGGTCATGTTACGTTTGGTCAGGTTAGGATAGTGTAGCTCCGACCTTTCTGCCGTGCACTGCGATTCTATTGATTCCTGC
>NW_016995556.1:301-568 GCF_001483705.2 Eufriesea mexicana | reverse complement strand
CTAGGTTAGGTTAAGCTGGGTTCGGTTAGGATAGCTTTGCCTTTTGCGCAGAGCACTGATATCATATGGTCTCCTGAGCTCTACTCTGCTCTATCATATTCCATCGGTATCTGGGGAGGCCAGTATATGTGGTACGGGCACGTTAGCTTGATTTATGCTACGTTTTGGTTGGGTTAGGAGTGGATAGCACTAACCTTTGCGCTGTACACTGGTATTCGGCGAATATCTGCAGTCTTCTTTGCTGTAATATTTTCAGCTTGGCTCTGG
>NW_016995556.1:0-286 GCF_001483705.2 Eufriesea mexicana | reverse complement strand
GCACGTTAGGCTGTGTTATGTAACACTTGGTTAGGTTACGTCAGTTTGAGATATGTTTGGATGGCTTTGACATTTCTGCTACACACAGCCATGTATGGACGCCTGCACTCTACTCTAACCTAATATGTCCTGCCTGGCGTCCGGGAGGCCAGCAATATTTGTCTAGGGACATTAGTTTGTGTTACGTTACGCTTGGTTTGTTTAGGATAGGATAGCTTTGACCTTTGTGCTATACGCTGCTGTTCGGTCGATTTCTACGCTCTACTGTGCCCTAGCCTATTCTACA
>NW_016995555.1:0-500 GCF_001483705.2 Eufriesea mexicana | reverse complement strand
TAACCCAAACTAGCATAACCTACCCTATCGTAGGCAAACTCAACGTAACGTGCCGCGAATACTGTTGCTGGCCACCACTGGTTCCAGCAGATTAGGGTAGAGGAGAGTGATGGGCAGAAACCCACTGAATATCTGTGTATAGCACATTTTGACATCTGCGTTAGACACTGCAATTCGGTGAATTTCTGCGCTCTACTGTGCCCTAATACGTCCTGCTTGGCACTGTGGAGCCTAGAAATAGTGGTCCCGGCTCGCAATTTTGCGTTATGTTACGTTTGGTTATGGTACGTATTGTTAGGTTAGGATAGGGTATGTTTGACTCGTGCCCTATACACTGCCATCCGGTAGATTTCTGCGCTCTACTGTGCTCTGTTATGTTCTACTTAGCTCTCGGGAGGCCAGCAATTGTGGTCTCGGCCTGATTGGTTTAGTTATCTTACGCTCGGTTAGGTTAGGTTAGGTCTGGTTACGTTGAGGCACCTCTGATTTTTGTGCTGTAC
>NW_016995554.1:0-635 GCF_001483705.2 Eufriesea mexicana | reverse complement strand
TAGTCTGTGTTAGGTTTCATTTGGTTTGGTTAAGTCAGGTTATGTTTGGATAGGGTAGCTTCGGCTTTCGTGCTATACACTATCATCTGGTGGATTCCTGTGACCTACTGTGCTCTACTGCATTCTGCTTGGCCTGGGATGCCAGCAGAAGTGGCCGCGGCACGATACGTTGAGCCTTGCTTCGTTTGGTGAGGCTATGGTAGCTCAGGGTAGGTTAGGATACCTTCACGGTACGGTGGCACGTTGGTTTGAGATATGTTACGTTTGGTTGCGTAAGATTAGGTCATGTTTGGTTACGATAGCCCAGACTTTCATGCTATACACTGTTAATCGGTGGATTTCTGTGACCTACTCTGCTCTACTACATTCTGCTTGGCTCTGGCGTGGCCGGAAGCAGAGGTCGCGGCTCGTTGCTTTGAGCTATGGTACGCCGGGCTTGTTTGGGCAATGCCAGGTTAGGTTAGGATATCTACAGCCTCCGTGCTGTACACTGCAATGCGGTAGACCTTTGCGCTCTACTGTGCTGTAATATATTCTGCTTGGCTTTGCGGAGGCCTGCTGTAGTTGTCTCTGCACGTTAGGTTGTGTTTGGCTACGCTTGCTTTCGTTACGTTTGATTTGGTTAGGACAGAGTA
>NW_016995553.1:0-624 GCF_001483705.2 Eufriesea mexicana | reverse complement strand
TCTTGGATATGTAATTTTCTCTACCAATTCCTTATGTATACCTTGATTACTTTACTACAATTGTGAAATCTAAATCGTCAGTGACAAGGTTAGCCCATCGGCTGAAATACTTTTATGATGGATGCACACATTCCTCTTCCGTCAGTTGTTAATATCTCGAGCGATAATGGGTCAGACCCTTGCCATTATAGAATTGTAATAGAATTTATATCACAAGAGAACATATTAATCAAATAGCTACAGTGCTATGATTACTACTGTACTCATTACCGTTATTGCAATTGTTATTGTCTCGAGCTCTAACGGATGTGTTTTTTGTCATTCTAGTGTTGCAATGGAATCTACATCATCATTGAACATACCCTTCAAATGCTGCAGTGCTCTGTTGATGGATGCACTAATAACTGTACTCACAGTTATTAATATCTTTGCAAATATCTCTAGCTATAACCGTACTATACATTTGTTAGTTGTGGACGAAATAATAACAATATACATTTAAACGTTTAATAGCGGAACACAAATTATAATTGAATTAGTAGAAATAGACTCGCTCCGCTCTGCAATATAATCTATACACTACCCTCTTACACAAAACGTCTTCTTCTGTTGACCGTCCAACGA
>NW_016995552.1:0-898 GCF_001483705.2 Eufriesea mexicana | reverse complement strand
ATGAATGTATGGATGGATGGATGTACGGGTGGATTGACGTATGGATGGACGGATGTACGTATGTATGAATGTGCGGATGCATATATGTACGGATGCATGGACTTACAGATGTATGGTTGTGTGGATGTATGAATGTATGGATGGATGTATGTATATATGTATGGGTGTATTGATTGATGGATGTATGGATGAATGTATGTATGGATGTATGGATTTAAGAATGTATGGATGTATGCATGTATGGATGTATGGATGTATGGACGTATGGATGTACGAATGTACGGATGTACGGATGTATGGACGTATGGATGGACGGACGGATGTATGGATGTATGTGTGTATGGATGTACGAATGTATGGATGTACGGATGTATGGATGTATGGATGTATATCTGCATGGATGTATATCTGTATGGATGTATGGATGGATGGATGTATGAGTGGATGGGGGTATGGATCGATGAACGTATGGATGTGTGGTTGTATGGCTGGATGGCTGTATGGAAGAATGGGTGTATGGATGGATGAATGTATGGAATGATGTATGGATGTATGTATGTATGTATGTATATATGTATGGGTGTATTGATTGATGGATGCATGTTATGAATGGAGGTATGGATGGATGGATTTGTGGATGTATGGATATATGAATATATGGATGTATGGATGAATGGATGTATGTATGGATGTATGTATGGATGTATGGATGTATGGATGTATGCATGTATGGATGCATGTATGCATGGATGTATGTATTTAAGTATGTTTGAATGAATGCATGTATGGTTGTATGGATGTATGGACGTATGGATGTACGAATGCACGGATGTAAGGATGTATGGATTTATGGATGGACGGATGGAAGTATGGATGTATGGATGTATGGATGTATGTA
>NW_016995551.1:0-1221 GCF_001483705.2 Eufriesea mexicana | reverse complement strand
GCCCGATGTCGGCTGTACTCTGTACTGTGCTGTCAATTGTTTATATATCGAAGTATAATCGATATGTCTTTTGTCTCTCCAGAATTACAATAAAATATAACCCATCCTTGCGAAGATTAATACTAATGTCAATGGTAAATGTCTCTGACCCTAACCGCAGTGTGCATTGACTGCTATAGGATAGCCCTGGAATTTACATCACCAGGGGACAAATGATTCAACGTCTATAGCAATGTGGTGATGGCACCACCCTGTCCTGCTTTGCCAATTGCTAATGTCTGGAGATATAATGATCTGTGTGCTGTCATTCTAGTGTTGCAGTAGAATCTAAGTCATCATTGAACAGATGATTCAATCAGCTACAGAGCCCTATTGGAGCTTGTACATAGTACCGCACTATCAGTTGTAAATATCTCTAGCCATATCCATAGTATACATTGAATATTCAAGAATTGCTTCGGAATTTACGTGATCAGTGGTCAAAGCAATTCAACGGCTGGAATTGTGCCTCTACTCAGTAGTGTGCCGTCAATTGTTAACGTCTCCAGGGGTAAATGGTCTCCCTTTCTTCACTCTAGATTTGCAGATAATGTAATTTATCAGTGAACATACTAATCCATCGGCTACAGTGCCCTTTTGGTGCTTGTACTTTGTTCCGCACTGTCATTTCCATAACATTACTACACATTGACTGTTCTGAAATTGCTTGTGTATGAAATTCATCAGTGAACAAATGATCCATCGTCAAAGGCACTGTGAGTATGACTACAGTCACTGATGTGTTGACAATAGTCTATATGTAGGGAAAATGGATCTGTCCTTTGTCACTCGAGAAAAGCTATAGAATATAGATCGTCATTGAACACATTAATCCATCGTATAAAGTGCTCTGTTGGTGGATGTACCAAGTACCTGACTGTTCGTTGTACATCTCCATAGCCAACGATAATATGCATTGACTATATTAGAATTGCTTTGGAATTTAAATAATCAATGTGTAAGTTATTCCAACTTCTACAGTACTGTGATGATGGCTGCACTCATTAACGTGTTGTCAAATGATAACTTTTCGAGCTATAGTGTATATGTCCGCTATCATTCTGGAATTACCATAAAATGCGAGTCATCATTGGACTGCTGATTCCATCGATTACAGTACTCTGTCGGTGGATTTAATAAGCATAGTACGATCACATGCAAATATCTCTAGGTATAAGCGCA
>NW_016995550.1:0-563 GCF_001483705.2 Eufriesea mexicana | reverse complement strand
CTTTCCTCCTTATTTATCCAAGAAAGTTAGCTCACCACAATATTATTCGAAAATGTTAATAAAATTTAATTTTCCATCCTGTTTCTATAGCATTGCATTGGCTATTGCACGCCAAGAGAATCCTTCCTCCTTATTCATGCAAGTAAGTAAGCTCACCACGGCATTAGTCGAAAATGTCAAAAAAATTGAATATTCCAGCCAGATTCTGTAGCACTGCCAGGGCTATAGCACGCCAATAGAATCTTTCCCCCTTATTTATCTAAGAAAGTTAGCTCACCACGATGTTAGTCGAAAATGTCAATAAAATTGGATTTTCCGGCCAGATTCTGTAGCACTGCAGCGGCTATAGCGTGCCAATGAAATTAATATTACGTCCTTATTTATGCAAGGCTGTCAGCTCACCACGATATTAGTCGAATATGTCAATAAAATTGTATTCTCCACCAAGATACTATAGAACAGCTATGGCTATAGCTGGCCAATAGAATCTTTCCTCCTTATTTATCCATGATAAGTAGCTCAGCACGATATTGCCGTAATTGTCAATTAAATTGTATTTGCCA
>NW_016995549.1:0-628 GCF_001483705.2 Eufriesea mexicana | reverse complement strand
GGCACGTTACGCTGAGTTATGTTGCAGTTGGTTACGTTAGGTTTGGTTACGGTAGGAGAGGATTGCTATGACTTTTGCGCTGTACACAGATGTTCGGCGGATTTCTGCGCTCTTCTGTGCTGTAATATTTTGCTCGAATCAGGGGCTGACGGCAGTAGTGGACGTGGCACGACAGTCTGTGGTGTGTTACGTTTGGTTAGGGTAAACTAGGTTAGCTTTGGTTAGGATGGCTTCGGCTCTTGTACTATACACAGCCGTCCTATGGACTTCTGCTCTCTACTCTCCTCTAACATACTATGCTTGGCCATGCGGACGCCTGCGATAGTGGTCTAGAAACGTTACGCTGTATTAGGGTACGTTTGTTTGTGTTACGTTTGGTCAGGTTAGGATAGGATATCATTGACGTTTGTACTATACACTGCTATTCGCTTGATTCCTGCGTCCCATGTTGCTCTACTATACTCTGCTCGATTCTCGCGTGGCCAGCAATAGCGGTCGTGACACGATAGGTTGAGTTATATTACGCTTGTTTAGTCTAGGTTAGGACAGGTTTGCCTATGACGGCTTTGACTATTGTGCTATACACTGCCATACAGTGGATTTCTGCGCCCTGGTGTGCTCTAATATG
>NW_016995548.1:0-349 GCF_001483705.2 Eufriesea mexicana | reverse complement strand
ACTACTTGCGTTTGGTCCATTTCCCGCCAGACGTGTCTCTCACGGCATCGTAAGCTAAAGTGTAAGGAACGAGAGTGTTAACCAATAACCGCAGCAGGAACAGAAGTCACGCGACTGATCGCCCACGCGTTGGTGAACCGTTGGTATCCGGACTCGTTGGATCGACTATAGTGACGATCTGTGTGATCAAGAATGGAATTACGTGTCAATCAACTTATTGACGGAACTAGATAAGTCAACGAAACGAAGACTAGATAAGTCAATATCTTCGTATAAGATAAAAGAGGTATTACTTCAGTTTTCGAATTTACTAGTAAACGTCCAAAAATTTTCTCGGGATTGAAGCGAT
>NW_016995547.1:0-801 GCF_001483705.2 Eufriesea mexicana | reverse complement strand
GGATGGCTTTGACCTTTGTGATGTAAACTGCGACTCAGCAGATTTCTGCGCTACACTGTGATCTAATAAACCATGGTTTTGTGTGGTTATGCCAGAAATAGTGGCTGCGTCGGCTCAGTTTGTGTTAGGTTGCATGTGGCTAGGTCAGGTATTAACTTGTTAGGTTAGTATATCTTTGACTTTCGTGATATACACTGCCATTCTATGGAGCTCTGCGCTCAACTCTCCTCCAATACTCCCTGCTTGGCGACGGAGAGGCCTGCAGTTGTGGACTAGGCACTTTAGGTTGGGATTGGTTATGTTTGGTTGGGTCAGGTTAGGCAACGTTAGGTTAGGATATCTCTTACTTTTGCACTATACATTACTATTCGGACGAATTCAGCGTTCTACATTGCTCTGCTATAGTCTACTTATCCCTTTTAAGGCCAGAAATAGCTTTCGCCGCACATCAGTTTGGATTACGTTTCTTTTTTCTTTTGCTTCTGCTACGTTCGGCTAGGTTAGGATTGGGTAGCTTTGACCTTTGTGCTATAAACCGCTCTTCGGTGGATCACTGCGCTCTACTGTGCTCAAATATGCTCTGCGCCACTATCGGGAGACCGGCAATCGTGATCGCAACACGTTGGGGTTAGTTAGAGAACCTTCGGTTAGGTGTGGTTGCGTTGCGTTAGGTTAGGATAGCTTCGACTGTTGCGCTACGCACTGATATTCTATGGAACTCTGCGCCCTACTGTGCTCTAAGATGATCTGCATGTCTACGGGGAGGGCAGAGCCAGTGGACTCTGTACGCAAGGTTAAGTT
>NW_016995546.1:0-995 GCF_001483705.2 Eufriesea mexicana | reverse complement strand
TCTTCTCGATGTCGCCGGTGAGGACATATCGGTGGATGCGGAATCGGAGGAGTATGTGGAGCAGATCGTCTTGGATCTTTGGACCAGTGTGTAGCGCTTCATTCAAGGATAGGCCTGAGGTCGTGGTTGCCGATCCATCGAACACCACCCGTAGTTTGGTCGTCTGACTGCTGGCCTTTACAACCCCGTGATGGGGCAGGTAATAACTGTCGTTGGTTAATTGTGCCGGCGGGACTTCGGACATGTGACCGAGCTTCAAGTACTCTTGCATCACTGCGCTGTATTGTCGATGTAACTCCGGATCTCGCTGCAGCCTCCGTTCTAGCGCGAGGAATCGTCTTTCTGCCTGTTGTTGGGAGTCTCCTAGATGGGTAATCTTTTCATTAAAAGGGAGAGCCACCACGTATCGTCCTTCCGCATTCCGGCGTGTGTGCCGTCGAAAATGTTCCTCGCATGCGACTTCTGATGCGCTGAGATGGCGTGTTTGTGGACCTTCTTCTATCTCCCAGAAGCGCTTGATGTCGTCCTGAAGATCGAAGATCGCTTGATGTTCTTGCTCGAACTGTGGTTGCGGAAGTCGTGATAATTCAGCAGTTTGTTCTTCCGGCTTGGTCGGTCGAGGAATAGCGCGCGATATCGGCGCTTCTTCCTTCTGCCGCGCGAGTGTCGGAGGCGGAAGAAGGGTTGTTTTATGGATGGTACCCACGGCTTTCTTCGGTTGCGGGATACTCCATATGCACCGCGGAACAGCAATCAATACCTAATATTTTTTTAAATTGAAAAAGAGTTAGAAGTAAAGAATTAGTCTTTTTGAGACAGTTCATTGATATTAAGTCTTATGGACAATTCGCAGCAATCGCAAACTATAATAGATACTGTTGCGTTTCGAACACTGCAATTCGCACGGTAGAAGCTTGACGGAATTGTAAGATCCGTTTACGCAGTTGCGACAATGTTACTGGGACGAGGCCTAATCTAAATTAACCCTTTGACTA
>NW_016995545.1:0-573 GCF_001483705.2 Eufriesea mexicana | reverse complement strand
AAATCATACTAGAGCGCACTAGGAGGCATAAATCCACCGAATAGCAGTGCACAGCGCAAAAATGAAGGCTATCCTATCCTAACCTAACCGAACTTGACACAAGCGTACGTAACCTATCTGAACATATCGCACGGAGAGCACTATTGCTGGCCTCCCCTGAGCCAAGCACAACATACTATGAAGAAGTCCACCGCATTGTAGTGTGTGCCGCAAAAGTCAAAGACATCCTGACCTAAGCACGCCTAACCTAACCTACCCAAACGTAGTGCAACACGACGTAACGTGAGGAGAACAATATTGCAGGCCTTCCCAGAGCCAAGAAGAACATATTAGAGCACACTAGAAAGCAGAAAGCCGCCGAAAAGCAGCGCACAGAACAAAAGTTGGAGCTACCCTAAACAAACTTAACATAACCCAGCACAACCGAACGGAAACTGAGAAACGTAACGCTCCGAGGCGACTACAGCTGGCTTTACAGAGCCAAGCTGAAGATATTAGAGCACTGTGAGACGCAGAAGTCATCCTAATAGCAAACAATGGCACCTAAGTCAAAGACATCCTCTACTAACCTAG
>NW_016995544.1:0-1106 GCF_001483705.2 Eufriesea mexicana | reverse complement strand
AGGCATAGCTGTCCTCTACTATCCTATAGAATCGTAATAAGACGGAACGCAGCCTAGCTTACCCTGACCAGCCACGACCACTATTACTGGCCTACCCAGAGCCAAGCAGGACATACTAGAGCGTCGCAGGGCGCAGAAGCCCACCGAATTGCAGTGTGCTGCGCAAAAGTTATTGCTACGCTACCAAACATAGCATAATCCAACGTAACCGAACGTAACATGACAAATCGACACGTGCCGAGACCACTATTGCTGGCCATCAGAGAGTCAAGCTGAAAATATTAAAGCACTGTAGGTAGCAGAAATCCACCTAATATCAGACTATAGCACTAAAGTCGAAGCCATACTCTCCTAACCTAACTAACCGTAACATAACCAAACGTAACCCAACTCAACCTGACGTGCTGCGGCCACTATTGCTGTCCTCCCCAGAGGCAAGCGGAGCACGTCACTGGAGAGTAGAGCGCAGGAATCCATACAATCGCACAGTATATCGGAAAGGTCAAAGCTACACAAGCCTAACCGAAACCGACGGAACATAGCGAAACATAGCATGATTCAACATTGCGTGCCGGGACCGCTATTGTTGCCCCCCGCAGAGACAACGACGACATACTAGAACACAGCAGAGAACTGAAATCCACCGAAAAGCAGCGTACAGCACAAAAGTTAAGGCTACCCTGACCAAGCTTCGCGTGACCCAACCGAACCGAACGTAACCTGACTCCTCATAACGTGCAGCGACCAATATTCCCGGCTGACCAATATTCCCGGCCCTGCCAGGGCCAGGATGAATGAGTTGGCGCCCTGTAGGCCGCAGAAACACACCTAATAGCAGACTATAGCACTAGCGGCATAGCTATCCTCTCCAAACCTAGAGAATCGTTACATTACCTAACGCAACCTAACTTACACTGACGTGCAGCGACCACTACTACCGGCCTCCCCAAAGCCAGGCAAGACATGCTAGAGCGCAGTAGAGCGCAAACATCATCCGAACAGCTGTGTGCAGCACAAAAGTGAAGCTCTCCCGAACAGGCAAGTCCAAACTCAGCATAATCGAACGTAACATGACTCAATAAAACGTGGCGAGACCACTATTGCTG
>NW_016995543.1:0-414 GCF_001483705.2 Eufriesea mexicana | reverse complement strand
GCGCTAACTTTCATGCATAAACTAGTAGAAAAGATTTTATTGGCGAGCTGTAGCCATTGCAATGTTTTAGAATGTGTCTGGTAAGTTCAATTTTATTGACATTTCCGACTAATATCGTGGTGAGCTAACTTCCTCGCATAAGTAAGGAGGAAAGATGCTTTTTGCGTGATATATCCATTGCAATGGTGTGGAGTGTAGCTGGAAAATACAATTTTGTTGACATTTTCGACTAATATCGTGGTGAGTTAACTTCCTTGCGTAAGTAAGGAGGAAAGATGCTTTTTGGGTGCTATTGACATTGCAATTCAGTAGAATCTGGCTGGAAAGCTCAATTTTGTTGACATATCCGACTAATACCGTGGTGAGCTAACTTCCTTGCCTAAGTAAGGAGCAAAGATGCTTTTTGAGTGTTAT
>NW_016995542.1:0-495 GCF_001483705.2 Eufriesea mexicana | reverse complement strand
ATCGCCTAACGCCTTCAATCCAATGGCAAATACAGCCATCTACTTGCCAGAGAGTTGGACTATTCATTATCTATAATCTGTTATTGCTTGGTGAATAGATCGCCCGACGCCATCAATCCAATGGCGAGTATGTCCACCTGCTTGCCAGAGAATAGGTCTATTCAAAATCTATAACTTCTTATAGCTTGGTGAATAGATCGCCGAACGCCTTTAATCCAATGGCAAGTACAGCCATCTACTTGCAAGAGAATAAGTCTATTCAAAAACTCGAAGCTGTCATAGCTTGGTGATTAGATAGCCTAACGCCTTCAATCCAATGGCAACTACAGCCAGCTACTTGCCAGAGAATAGGTCTATTCAAAATCTGTAACTTGCTATAGCATGGTAAATAGATCGCCTAACGCCTTCAATCCAATGGCAAGTACAGCCATTTGCTCGGCAGGGAATAGGTATATTCATAATCTATAACCTGTTATAGCTTGGTGAATAGATCGC
>NW_016995541.1:0-824 GCF_001483705.2 Eufriesea mexicana | reverse complement strand
CAATTCGAAAGCTGCGTCCCCGAATTCCGTCTCCGCCAACGCTACCGTGAAGGGCCCGCCGTCCGGCGGAGCACCGGGCCCGCAGCCGGCCCAAAGGAAGGGGGCACAGGAGGAGGCCATGGACATAGCCTAACTTTCATGTCGTCCATGGTGCTCCAGGCCAACCTGAACCACTCGCGGGCGTCGCAGGACCTTCTCCTGCAGACGCTCGTTGAGCTTGGTGTCGGGCTGGCTGTTACCGCAGAGACGTGCCGTATCCTCGAGCAAGACGGGTGCTTCGGGGATCGGGACGGCTCCGTGGCGATCATCGCCAGGGGAATACGGCGGACACCCGCACCAACGCTGCTTCGCAACGGTGAGGGATTCGTGACGGTCTCCTGGAACGACGTAGACGTGGTGGGGTGCTACGTCTCCACCAGACGCGGCCTCTCGTCGTGCGAGAGGTTCCAGGACGAGCTCGGATGGTTTCTTAGTTGACACATGTCTCATCCGGATCTGGTCATGGGGGACTTCGACGCCCACCCTGTGGCGTGGGGTTCCCCGCGAACAGACGCTCGGGGAGAGGCCGTGCAAGATTGGGCCGCGGTGTTGGATCTCCGGCTGCTCAATCAGGGTTCCGTAAGCATGTGCGTTCGGTGGAACGGCACGTCCATCGTGGACTTGTCGTTTGCATCGCCGGCAGCTGTGCGGCGGGTAACCGGCTGGAGGGTGGCGGTGGACGTGGAAACGCTCAGCGACCACATCCACATCACCATGATGCCTGCCGTCACTCCTCGCACCGGTCTGGAGCCACCAAGCGGGAAGCACACCACAGCGCCGCGATG
>NW_016995540.1:0-661 GCF_001483705.2 Eufriesea mexicana | reverse complement strand
TGTATGGGTCGATGGATGTATGGATGGATGGGTGTATGGAAGGATGGATGTATGGATGGATGGCTGTATGAATGGATCGATTTTTGGACCGATGGATGTGTGGATGGGTGGATGTATTAATGGGCGGGTATAAGGATGGATGAATGTATGGAAGGATGGATGGATGGATGGATGGCTTTATGGATGGATGGATGTATGGATGGATTGAGGTATGAATGGACTGATGTACGGAAGTAGTGATGTATGTATGGGTGAATGTAAGGGTGAATGCATGCATGTATGTATGCATGTACTTATGGCGGTATGAATGGATGTGTGAATTGATGTATGTAATATGTATGTGTGGATGTATGTTTGGATGTGTGTATGGATGGATGAGTGTATGAGTGGATGGATTTATGGATGTATGGGTGTGTTATGTATGTATGTATGTATGCATGGATGTATGTATGGATGTATATATGGATGTATGCATGTATGTATGCATGGATTGTTGGATGGATGCATGGATGGAAGGATGTATGGATCGATGGACGTATGGATGGGAGGATGTTTTTATGGGTAGATGTATGGACGCATGGATGTATGTATGGATGTTTGTATGGATGGATGGCTGTATTGATGGGTGGGAGTGTGGATGGATTGATGTACGGATGGACGA
>NW_016995539.1:0-492 GCF_001483705.2 Eufriesea mexicana | reverse complement strand
TGGATGTATGGATGGATTGATGTATGGATGGATGGATGTACGTTTCTATGAATGTATGGATGTCTATATGTACGGATGTAAGGATTTATAGTTGTACGGTTGTGTGGATGTACGAATGTATGGATGGATTGATGTATGGATGGACAGATGTATGGAAAGAAGGATGTAGGGATTGATGTATGTATGGATGTATGGTTGTGTGGAAGGATGGTTGTATGGATTGATTGTGGTATGTATAGGCGGATGTCCGGATGAATGGATGTACGGATGAATGGATTTATGGATGGATTGAGTTATGGATTGGTGGATGAATGGATAGATGGAGGTATGGATGGATGGATTTGTGGATGTATGGATGTATGACTGTATGGATGTATGCATGGATGGAGGTATGGGTGGATGGATTTGTGGATGTGTGGATGTATGGGTGTATGGATGGATGGATTTGTGGGTGAATGGATGTATGAATGTATGGAAGTATGTATGTATGGA
>NW_016995538.1:67376-91167 GCF_001483705.2 Eufriesea mexicana | reverse complement strand
AGTTGCGGTTTCGGCACATTATGTTCAGTCAAGTTATGTTTGGTTATGTTTTGTTGGTTTGGGTTAGGCTTACGCAGCTTTGACTCTTCTGATATGCACTGTGATTCTACGGATTTCTGCGTTCTACGCTCCACTAGTTAGTTCTGCATAGCTTTTGGGAGGGCAGCAATAGTGGTCTCGTTGCGTTGGTTTGCGTTATGTTACGTTAGGACATCTTACGATTGGTTAGGTTAGGAGGGAGTGGCTTCGACTTCGGCGATACGGTGTGCTATTGGGTGGTTTTCTGCGCAATACAGTACTCCAGCACGTTCAGCTTTGCTCTGGAAAGGCCAGCAATAGTGCCCTCGGCGCGTTACGTTGATACACGTCATGTTATGTTAGGTTGGGTTAGGATAAGCTTGTGCAAGATACCTTTTAATTTTGTGCTGTACACGGCTTTTCAGCGGATTTCTGCGCTCTTCTGTGCTCTGGAGTGCCCTGCTTGCCTTTGGGGAGGGCAGCAGCTACCGTCTCGGCACTTTTGGCTGAGTTATGCGATGTACGTGTATGTTCTGTTGGTTTGGGTTAGGTTTGGGCAGCTTTGGCTATAATGATACACAAAGCGATTCCATGGACTTCTGCATTCTACTCTCCACTAGTGTGTTCTGCTTGGCTCTCTGGAGCCCTGCAGACGAGGTTTCGGCGCGTTAGGTAGGGTTTGGCTACGTCTGTTTACGTTTCGATTTGTTAGGTTCGGAGATGCTTGCTTTGACTTTGGTGCTATTGTCTCCTACTCGGTGCTTTTTGTCACCCGACAGTGCTCTAATGATCTCAGCCTGGCTCCGTGAAGGCCAGAAATGGTGGTCTCAGCTCGTTATGTTGACTCATGTTGCGTTCGGTTAGGACGGATTAGGCAATGTTTGGTTAGGATAGATTTCGCTACTGACGTGTACACTGCTACTCGGTGTATTTCTGCGTTCAACTCTCCACTAACGTCTTCTGCTTGGCTCAGGGAGGCCAGCAATAGTGCTCGCGGCACGTTAGTTTTAGTTGGGTTAGTATCTATTTTGTTACGATTGGCTAGGTTCGGAGGGGGTAGGTTTGACTTTGGCGCTATAGTGTGTTATTAGGTGGATCTCTGCGCCCCACAGAGCTCTAACGTTTTCAGCCTGTCTGTTGGAAGGCCAGGAATAGCGGTCTCGGCGCGTCATGTTTAGTCACGTTACGTCCTGATAGGTTGGGCTTGGTCAAGTTTGGTTAGGGTTGCTTTAACTTTTGTGCTGTACACTGCTATTCGGTGCTCCTCTGCGCTCTACTGTGCTCCAGTATGCCCTGCTTTGCTTTGGGTAGCCCGGAACAGCGGTCTCGGCACGTTAGGATGTGCTAGGCTATGTTTGGCTATGTCTTGTTCTTTTGGGTTAGGCATACGCAGCTTTGACTTTTCTTATGCACACTGCGATTCTACTGATTTCTGCGTTCTTCTCTGCTCTAACGTGTTCGGCTTGGCACTGTCGAGGCCATAAATAAGGGTCGCGGAACGTTAGGTTGAGTTGGATTACGTTTGGATATGTTACGTTTGGTTAGGTTAGGAAAGGATAGCTTTGACTTTAGCGCTATAGTCTGCTAGTAGGTGGATTTCTGCTCCCTACTGTACTATAATGTTATAGCTTTGCTCTGGGATGGCCAGCAATAATGGTCTCGGCATGTTAGGATCAGTTATGCTTCGTTTGATTATGCTCTGTTGGTTTGGGTCAGGTTTGCGTAGCCTTGACTTTCTCATGTACACTGCGATTCTATGAGCTTCTGTGTTCTACTCTCCACTAATGGGTTATGCTTGGCTCTGTGGAGGCCAGCAATAGTTGTCGCGGGACTTTGGGTTTTGTTAGGTTACGTTTGATTACGTTACGGTTTGTCAGGTTCGGAGATGATAGCTTTGACTTTGGAGCTACAGTCTGCTGTCAGGTGCATCTCTGCGCCCTACAGTGCTCTAATGTTTTCAGCTTCGCTCTGGGAAGGCCAGCAATAGTGGTCTCGGCATACTATGTTGTGTTATATTACGTTCGGTTGGGTTGGGCTAGGGTAAGTTTTGTTAGTATAGCTCTAACTTTTGTGCTGTACACTGCTGTTCGGTGGATTTCTGCGATTTACTGTGCTCTAGTACGTCCTGCTTGGCCGTGGAGATGCAGCAATTGCGGTCTCGGCACGTTAGGCTTCGTTAATCTGTGTGCGGCTATGTACTGCTGGTTCGGGTTAGGCTTAGGTAGCCCTGACTTTCCAGATATACACAGCTCTCACATGTGTTTCTGCGTCCTGCAGAGCTCTAATATTTTCAGCTTGGCAATGGGAAGGCTAGCAATATTGATCTCGGCACGTTATGCTGATCTGGGTCACTTTCGGTTAGTTTGGGTTGGGCTATGTGTGGTTAGGATAGCTTAAACTTTTGTGCAGTAAATTGATATTCTGTGGTTTTCTGAGCTATACTGTGCTCCAGTATGTTCTGCTTGGCCCTTGGGTGGGCAGCAATAGTTGCCTCGGCAGGTTAGGTTGAGTGAGGCTAGGTTCGGCTATGTTCTGCTGGTTTGTATTAGATTCGGGTAGCTCTGTCCATTGCGATATACACTGCGATTCCATGGATTTTTGCGTTTTACTCTACCCTAATGTGTTCTGCATGGCTCTGTGGCGGCCAGAAATAGCGGTCCCGGCACGTTAGTATTGGTTAGGTAACGTTCGGTTATTTTACGTTTGGTCATGTTAGGAGAAGATGGATCTGATTTTTGTGCTGTACCCTGCTATGAGGCGGATATCTGCGATCCACTGTGATAAAATATGCTCTGCTTGGCCCTCGGATGCTAGCAATAATGGTCTCGGCGTGTCAGGGTGTGTTGTGTTACGTTTGGTTAGGTTTGGTTTGTCTGCGTTAGGTTAACATATCATCGATTTTTCTGCAATACATTGCCATTGTTTGGACTTGCGAACTCTGCTCTCCTTTAGAATGCTCTGCCTATCGTTGGGGAGGCCAGCAATAGTGGGTAGGTTAGGTTTGTTTGGGTTAGGTTGTGATACCTTCGACTTTTGTTATGTGCACTGCAATGCAGTGGGCTTCTTCGCTCTACTATACCCTGGTATGCTCTGATTTGCTCTGGGTAGGTCAGTAATAGTGGTCTCGGCACTATAGATTGAGATAGGCAACGTTTGGTTATGTTACGTTTGCTTTGGTTGGGTTCGGGTAGCTTCGACTTTTCTGCTGTATATTGCGATTCTATGGATTCCTGCGCTCTGCTCTCTTAGATTATGCTCTGCTTGGCTCTGTGGAGGCCAGCAATACTGGTCGCGGCACGTTATGTTCAGCCAGATTGCGTTCAGTTGTGTTAGGTTTCTCGGGGTTAGGCTTGTATAGCTTCGCCTTTCGTGCTCAAAACTGATATTCTATGGACTTCTGGGCCCCAACCTACCCTAAAATGTTCCGATTGTCTCATAGGACGCCAACAATAGAGTTTGCGGCACGGTAGCTTGAGTTACGTTACGTTTGGTTAGGTTAGGCTACGTCAGGTTAAGTTAGAACATCTTTCACTCTTGTGCTTTACACTGCAACGCGTCGGATATCTGCGCTCTATTATTCTCGCTGGATATGTGGAAGTCAGCAACAGTGTTCTGGGCGCGCTAGGTTTGTTTAGGATACGATTGGTTGCGTTGCGTTTGGCGAGGTTAGGTTAGGATAGCCTTGACCTATGTGCAACAGACTGCTGTTCGGTGGATTTCTGCGCGCCACAGTGTTCTGATTTGCTCCTCTTGTCTCTGTGTAGGCAGGGAATAGTGGTCTCGGCACGTTAGATCGAGTTAGGTTACGTTCGGTTAGGTTAGGTTAGTTTGGGTCAGGTTACGGCATCTACGAATTTTCTGCTGTACACTTCCATTATATAGGCTCCTCCGGTTTAGCCTCCTCTAATGTGCCCTGGTTCACGATGCGGGGGCCAGCAGTACTGGTCTAAGCACGATAGGTTAGGCTTGGTTGCGTTTGGTAATATTACGTTTCGTTACGTTGGGTCAGAATAACTTTGACTTTTGTGCGATGCACTGTTATTCTGAGGGTTTCTGCGCTCTACATTGCTCTACTATACCCTGCTCGACTCTGAGGTGGCCAGCAATTGTGGTCGTGTCACGATGGGGCCAGTTGTGCTAAGTTTGGTTAGGCTAGCTTAGGCTATGTGTGGTTATGATGGCTTGGACTTTGCACCATGCACTGCTATTCGTTGGAACCCTGCTCTCGACTGTTCACAAATATGAACATCTGTTTTTCTCTGCTGATGCCAGCTATTGGGGTCTCGGCACGTAAGGTTGAGTTATGTTACGTTCGGTTAGGTCACATGTGTTTCGGTTAGGTTCGTGTTGCTACGAGCTTTCTGCTGTACTCTGCGATCCTTTGGGTTTCTGCACCTTACTCTCCATTAGTGAGTTCTGCCTCGCTCTGTGCAGGCCAGCCACAGTGGTCGCGTCACGATAGGTTCATTCAGGTTACGTTTGATTACGTTACGATTGGTTAGGTTAAGGGGGGCTAGCTTTGACTTTTGCGCCATACACTGCTTTTCGGCGTACTTCTGCAATCTACTGTTATCTAATATGTTCAGCTTGTCTCTCGGAGGGCCAGCATTAGTAGCGTCGACACGTTACGCTGTGTTAGGGTACGTTTGGGTGGATTAGCTTAGGTCAGGTGAGGTTAGGTTTTCTCTCCTTTTGTGCTTTACTCTGCAACGCCGTGCATTTCTGTGATCTACAGTGCTCTAGTATATCCAGCTTGGCTCTAGGAGGTAAGCAATGGTGGTGTAGGCCTGGATGGGGCATTAAGTTACGCCATGCTAATCTATGTCTTGTTAGGTTAAGCTAGGGCATCTTTGACTTTTGTGCTATGCACTGCTGTTCGGTGGATTCCTGCGCTCCACTGTGATCTAATAAGCTCTGCTTTGCTCTGGGGAGGCCAGAAACTGTGGCCGCGGCGCGTTAGGTTGAGTTATGCTAAGTTTGGTTAGGCTATGTTAGTTTGCATTATGCCCGTATAGCATTGACTTTCGTTGCGTGCACTCCTATTCGACGGATTTCTGCGCTCCACGCTGCTCTACTATACTCTGCTCGACTCAGGGGCGGCCAGCGATTGTTGTCTTGGCACGATAGGTTGGGTTAGGCTACGCTCGGTTTGTTTACAGTGGGTAAGGTTAGGTGGGTCTAGCTTTGGCTTTGGCTATACACTGCTACTCGACGTATACCAGCACTCCACTGTGCATTAGTATGCCCCGCTTGGCTCTGGCGTGGCCAGCAATAGTGGTTCCGGCACGTTACGTTGCGTTAGTCTACGTTAGGTTAGGTTATGTTAGGTCAGGTTCGGTCACTATGTATTCGACTTTTGTGCTCTAGACTGCTTTTCGATGTGTTTGTGCGCCATGCATTGCTCTACTATACTTTGCTCGACTCTGGGGCGGCCAGTAATTGTGGTCCCGGCACATTAGTTTGATTTACGCCACGTTTGGTTATGTTTCGTTTGGTTACGGTCGTAGAGCATATTATTGCCTTCTGTGCTATACAGCACATTTCGATTGGCTTCTGCACTATAGTGTGCTCTAGTATGCCCTGCTTCGCTCTGGGAATAACTGCGATAACTGTCTCGGCACCTTATGATGCGTTACGCTACGTTCGGTTGGTTTGGGATAGGTCGCGATAGGCATAGTTATTTCCACTCTTGTGGTTTACACTGCAACGCCGCGGATTTCTGTGATCTACTGTGCTCTAGTATATTCTGCTTAGCTCTGGGGATATCAGCAGTAATGGTGTAGGACGGTTAGTTGTAGTTACGTTACGTTTGGTTGTGCTATGTTTTGATAGGTTAGGCTAATACAGCTTTGACCTCTGTGCTATACACAGATACTCGGTAGATTTCTGCGATCTACTGTGCTGAAGTATGTTCTGCACGGTTCTGGCATGGTTAGTTATAGTGGTGACGTCACGTTAGGTTCAGATAGGCCACGTTAATGCTACGTTAGCTTTGGTTGGGTTTGGCAAGCTTCGGCCCTTCTGCTATATGATGCCATTCTATGGATTCCTGCGTTCTTCTTTCCACTAATATGCTCTGCTAGACCCCGTGTGGGCCAGCAATACTAGTCGCGGCACTTTAGATTGCGTTATGTTACGTTTGGGTAGGTTATGCTAGGATAGGTTTGGTCAGGATATCTTTGATCTATGCACTACTCGCTGCAATGCGGTTGACTTCTGCAATCTACTGCGCTCTAGCCCATTCTGCCTGGCCCTGCGGAGGCCAGCAACAGTTACCTCGGCATGTTCGGTTGAGTTAGGTTACGTTTGGTTCGGTTAGGGGAGTATGGATATAACTTCTGCGCTATACACTGATATTCGGTGGATTTCTGCGCTCTTCTGTGCTCTAGAATGCTCTGTGTGGTTCCGGGGAGTCCAGCAATAATGATCCCGGCTCGATAGGTTGGGTTCGTTTGCGTTTGGTTATGTTACGTTTGTTAGTGCTAGGTGTGGATATCTTTGCCTTTCTTGGCATAGACTGTTGTTCGTCGGATCTCTGCGCTCCACTCTGATCTACTATACGCCGCTCGGCTCTGGGTAGGCTACCAGTAGAGGCTGCTGCATGTTAGGTCGAGATAGTTTACCTTCATTCATGTTATAATTGGTTAGGTTAGAAGAGGGCAGCTTTGACTTTTGTGCTCTATACTGCCATTCGGTGGATTTCTGCACTCTACGGTGCTCTAATGTGGTCACATTGTCTCTGGGAAAGACGGCATTAGCGGCAGCGCCTCGCTATTTTGAGTTAGGCTACGTTTGGTTAGGTTAGGTTAGGTTAGGTTAGGTTAGTATGTTATTGACCTTTGTGCTATAAACTGATATTCAGTGGCTTTCTGCGCACTACTGAGATCTAATGTGCTATGTTTTGCTCTGGAGAGGCCAGAAATTGTGGTCGCCGCACGCTGGGCACAGTTATGTTACGTTCGGTTAGGTTCTGTTATTCTGGGTTAGGTTACGGTAGCTTTGACTCTTCTACTATGCACTGCCATTCCTTGGACTTTTGCGCTCTAATCCCTGTTAATATGCTCTGCTTGGCGATTGTGAGGCCAGCAATAATGGTCCGGGCACGTTAGGTTGAATTAGCTTGCGCAAGCTTATGTTACGTTTAGTTAGGTTCGGATACGATAACTCCAACTTTTTTGCCACACACTGCTATTCGGTGGATTCCTGCGATTTACATTGCTCTACTCTACTCTGCTCGGCTCTGGGGCGACCAGCAATAGTGGTTGTGACACGATAGTCTGTGTTAGGTTACGTTTGGTTAGGCTTGCTTGGGTTAGGCCCTGTTATGATGGCTTTGTCTTTCGTGCTATACACTCCTATTCGTTGAACTCCTGTGCTCTAATCTGCTCTACTGTACACTATACTGCTCTACTATACTATATAGTAGAGTTCGCCGCACGTTATGTTGAGTTAGTTTACGCTAGTGCATGTTACGGTTGGATAGGTTAGGAGAGGATAGGTTTAACCTTTGAGCTACAAACTGATGTTCGGTGGATTTCTGCTGACTACCGTAATCTAGTATGCCCTGATTTACACTTGGGAGGCCACAAATAGTGGCCGCGACGCGTTAGGTAGTTAGGGTATGTTCGGGTAGGTTAGGCTTGTTTCGGTTAGGTTAGGATACCTTTGACTTCTGCTGTGTACACTGTAATGCGGTGGACATGTGCGCTCTATCGCGCTGTATCACGCTCTGCTTGTCTCTGTCGGCGCCAGTAATTGTGGTCGCTGTGCGATAGAGTGGGATACGTCACGTTATGTTAGGTTAGCATCGGTTAAGTTTGGTTAGGATTGATTTGACTTTTGTGCTACACACTGTTATGCGGTCGATCCCTGGGTTCTACTATGCTCTTCTATACTATGCTTCGTTCCCGTGAGGCCAGCAATTCTGGTCGTGGCATGTCAGGTTGTGTCAGGTTACGTATGGCTATGCCGTGTTACGATAGGTTTGGTTCGTGTAGCTTTGCCTTTTGTGCTATAGACTGATGTACGGCGGACTCCCATGCTCTACTGTGATCTAATGTGTTCTGCCTTGCTGCGGGCAGGCCAGAAACAGTGGTCGCGGCAAGTCATGTTGTGTTATGCCACGATTGGTAAGGTTAGGTTAACTCAGGTTAGGTTAGGGTGTCCTTGTCTTCTGTGCTTTACACTGCAACGCCGCATATTTCTGTAGTCGACTGTGCTCTGGTATATTCTGTTTGGCTTTGTGGAGGTCAGCGATAGTGTTGTAGGTCGGTTAGGTTTGGTTAGCTTTCCTTTGGCTATGTTATGTTTGGTCAGGTTAGGATTGAATAACATTGTCCTCAGCGCAACGTAGTGCTATTCGTTGGATTTCCGCGCTGTTTATTGCTCTACTCTACTCTGCACGACTCCGCGGTTGCCAGCAATAGTGGTTGTTGCACGACAAGTTGCGATACGTTAAGTATGGCTAGGTTAGGTAAGCTTAGGTTAGGAGAGAATGGCTTCCACTTTTGTACTCTATACTGCTAGGCGGTGTATTTCTAAGCTATACTGTTCTCTAATATGCCCTGCTTGGTTGTGGGAAGGCCTGCAAAGGTGGTGTAGGGCGGTTAGTTCGTGTTGGTTACGATTGGTTGTGCCATGCCTGGCCATGTTAGGCCAGGGCAGCTATGCGTCTTATGCTATACACAGCATTTCGGGGATTTCGACAACCTACTATGCTCTAGTCTGTTCTGCTTTGCTCTAGGAAAGCCAGTAATACTGGTCTCGGCACGTTAGGTTTAGATAGGCTACGTTTGGATACGTTACGTTAGCTTTGGTTATGTTTTGATAGCTGCGGCCCATCTGCCAAATGCTTCGATTCTATGGATTTCAGGGCTCTACTCTCCTCTAATATGCTCCGCTTGATCCCGTGGAGGCCATCAATACTAGTCGCGGAACGTTAGATTGAGTTATGTTACGTTTGGGTAGGTTACGTTATGACAGGTTTGGTAATATTATCTTTGACTATTACGCCATACACTGCACTTTGGTGGATTTCTACAATATTCATTGCTATGCTATACCCTGCAGGACCCTCTGGGGTCCAGTGATAGTTTTCGCGGCACGTTAGACTGAGTTAGGTTACGTTTGGTTACGTTACAAATGGCTAGGATAGGCAAGGATAGCTATGACTTTTGTGCTATACGCTGCTATTTGGTGGACTTCTACGCTCGACTGCAGTGTAATATGTTCAGTTTGGCTCTGGGACAGACCGCAATAGTGGTCTCGGCACCTTATGCAGAGTTAGGCTACGTTTGGTTGGTTTAGGTTAGGACAGGTTAAGTAAGGATATCTTCATTTTTGTGCTTTACCCTGCAACGCCGCTGACTTCTGTGATCTACTGTGCTCTAGTATTTTCTGCTTTGCTCTGGGGAGGCCAGCGATATTGGTCTCGGCACGTTAGGTTAAGTTAGCTTGCGTTTGGCTATATTACGTAGGCATAGGTTACGATAAGATGGATTTGGCTTTTGTGCTACATACTGCTATTCGGAAGATTTGCACGATCTACTTAGCTGTACTATACTATGCTCGTCTATGGGGAAGCCAGTAATAGTGGCCCCGGAATGTTAGGTTGGGTCATGCTACATTTGGTTCGGATATGTTAGTCTGGGTTAGGTTTGAATAGCTTTGTCTTTCGTGTTGTACCCTGCTATTCGATGGTATTCCGCGCTCTACTGTGCTCTACTATACTCCCATCGAATCCGGGCAGGACAGCAGTAGTGGTCGCGTCAGGTTACTTTGAGTTATGTCTCGTTTGGTTAGGTATGGTTATGTTAGTGCAGGGGATGATAGCTTTGACTCTTGTGCTCCACGCAGCTATTCGGTGCATTTCTGCACTGTACGTTGCTCCAATATACTCTGCTCGGCTCTGGGGGACAGTAATTGTGGTCCCGGCACGTTAGTTTGATTTAGGCTACGCTGGGCTATGTTACGTTTGATTAGGGCGGGACAGGATAGCACTGACTTTTGTGCTATACGCTGCTATTCATTGGATCACTGCGCTCTACTGTGCTCTAGTATGCTCTGCTTGGATCTGAGGAGGCCAGAAATTGATGTCTCGGCACGTAAGGTATATTTATGCTACGTTTGGTTATGTCATATAATATTCGTTTAGGTACGACTAGCTCAGTCCTTCGTGGTATACGTTGTTACTCGGTGGATGCCTGCGCTCTACTGTGCACTGGTATGTTCTGCTTGGCACTGGGGAGGCCAGAAATGGTGGTCTTGTCTCGTTAGGTTTTGTTAGTCTGCGTTTCGTTACGCTAGGTTTGATCAAGTAGGGTTAGGATATCTTTGACGTTTGAGCTGTTCGCTGCTCTTTGTCGGCTATCTGCGCTCTGCTGTGCTCTAGTGCATTCTACGTGGCTCTTTGAATTCCAGCAATGGTGGTCCCGGCACGTTTCTCTGATTCATGCAACGTTTGGTTATGTTACGTTTGGTTACGGTCGGAGAGGATAGCATTGACTTTTGTGCTGCATACTGCTATTCCGTAAACTTCTGCGATATACCGTGCTCTAATATGCCCTGCAAGTCTGTGAGGAGGCCAGAAATAGTTGGCTCGGCACGTTAGGTTGAGTTTGGTTACGTTTCGTTAGGGTCTGCTTGTTGGAGTTAGGTTTGGATAGCTTTGACTTTCTTGACACAGACTGCTATTCGGTGGATTTCTGCGCACTGCTGTACTCGACTATACTCAGCTCTATTCTGGGGAGGCCAGCAGTAGTGGTCGCTGCAAGCTAGGTTGGGTTAAGTTACGCTTGGTTACGTTACGGTTGGAAAGGTTTAGATGGTCTAGCTATGGTGTTTGCGCTGTACACTGGTGTTCGGCGAATTTCTGTACTCTGCTGTGCTCTGATATGCTCAGCTTGGCTCTGTGAGTGCCAGCCATAGCGATATCGGCACGTTCCGTTGTGTTATGCTACGTTTGGTTGGCTTCGGTTAGGACAAGTTAGGCTAGGATGTCTTTGACTTTTCTGCTTTACACAGAGGAGCGGCGGATTTCTGCGCTCTACTGTGATCTCCTGTACTCTGGTTGCCTCTGTGTAAGTCAGCAATGGTGGTCTAGGCACGTTCGGTTGAATTAGGCTACGTTTGGTTATGTTAGGTTACGTCATGCTAGCTTAGGGTAGCTTCGATTCATCTGATATACGTTGCCATTCTTTGAACTTAGGCGCACTACTCTCCTTTAATATGTTCTGCTTTGCTCGGGTGAGGCCAGCAATGGTGAGTGCTGCGCGTTAGGCTGAGTTAGGTAACGTTATGGAATATTACAACTTGTTACGTTAGTTGAGGGTAGCTCTGACCTTTGTGCTATACGCTGCCATTCGGCGGATTCCTGCACGCTCTAGTATGTTCGGCTTGGCTCAGCGAAAGGCAGCAATTGTGGTATCGGCACGTTATTTTGTGTTAGGCTACGTTCCCTTAGGTTCGGTTTGGTCAGGATATGTCAGTATATCGTCGACTCCTGTGCTTTACATATCAATGCGGGGGATTTTTGTACTCTACTGTGCTCTGGTGTATTCTAGTTGTCTCTGTGGAGTTCAGCAATTATGTTCCACGCACGACAGGTTGAGTTAGGTTACGTGTGATCGCGTTATGTTTGGTTAGGTTAGGTAAAGGAAGCATTGACTTGTGTGCTCTAAACTGATATTCGGTGGATTTCTGCGCGCTACTGTGGTCTAATACGCTCTGATTTGTTCTAGGCAGGCCAGGAACTGTGATCGCGCTGCGTCATGTAGAGTTATGCTACTTTTGGTTGTGTCAGGTTTGTTTGGGTTAAAAAAGGAAATTTGTGACTTTCGTGCTGTACACTGAAATGCGGTGTATTTCTGCGCTCTACCGCACTCTAGCAGACTCTGCTTGTCTGTGGGGAGGCCAGCCATAGTGGTCTCGGTACGATAGGTTGAGATAGGCAACGTTTGGTTAGGTCACGATAGTTATGGTTTGGCTTGTGTATCTTCGACTTTTCTGCTGTACATTGCGATTCGATCGGTTTCTGACCTCTTCTCCTCTCTAATAAGCTCTGCTTGACTCTGCCGAGGTCAGCAGTACTGGTCGCGGAACGTTAGTTTGTGGCAGATTACGATTGGCCCGGTTAGGTTAGGCTATGTGGGGGAGGGTAACTTCGACATATGCGCTATACACTGCTCTTCGGTGGATTTCTGCATTCTACTGCGCTCTAATATTCTCTGCTTCGCTCTGTGGAAACTAGCAATGGCCGTCTCGGCACAATAGATATCTTTATGCTACGTTTGTTTGGGTTATGTTAGTTTGTCCTAGGTTTGCAAAGCTTTGTCTTTCGTGGTATGCACTGCTGTTCTGTGGAACTCTGTGCTCTACAGTCCTCTAGTATGATCTGTTTGGCGCAAGCGAGGCCTGAAATAATGGTCTCGCCTCGTTTCGTTTAGTTAGTTTTCGCACGTTTGGGATAGGCTAGGACAGGTAAGGTTATGCTATCCCTGACATATGTGATATTCGCTGCAACTTGGAGACTCTCTACGCTGTGCTGTGCTCTAGCGTATTCTGCGTGGCTTTGGGGATTGCAGTAATAGTCGTCTCGGTGCGATAGTTTCGGCTACGTCACATTTGACATAATTAGGCTTTTAAAGGTTAGGACAGGGTAGCTTCGACTTTTGATCTACACACTGCTATTCTCTGAAATTCTAAGCTCTACATTTCTCTACCATACACTGCTCTTCACTGGGTAGGCAAATAATGGTGTTATCGGCACTTTAGTTTTAGTTAAGCTACGTTTCGTTATTTTACGTTTGGCTTCGGCAGGAGAGGATAGCTTTCGCTTTTCTGCTATATGCTGCTTTCGGTGGATTTCTGCGCTATGCTGTCCACTGGTATGCTCTATTTGGCTCTAGTGGGGCTAGCAATTGTGGTCGCTGCACGCTAGGTCGAGTCACGTTACGTATGGTTAGGTTAGGTTAGGAGTGGTTTGGTCACGACATTTTCGACCTTTGCGCTATTCACTGCAATGACTCCGGTTTCCACGCTCTACTGTGCTCTAGCATATCCTGCCTTGCTCTGCGGAGGCCAGCAATATTTGTCGCGGCACGTTAGGTTGAGTTATGATACGCTCGGTTACGTTTCATTTGGTATCGTTAGGAAAGGATGTCTTCGACTTTCGTACCATACACTCCTATTCGTTGGATTTCTTCGTTCTACCATGCTCTACCATGTTCTGCTAGACCCTGGGTATGCCAGCAACAGTGGTGCCGACACGGTGGATTGAGCTATGTTACGTTCAATTTGGTTATGTTAGGCTTAGCTCGGTTAGGGTAACTTTGACTTTCGTGCCATACACAGTTGTTCCGTGGATTACCGCGTTCCACAGTGCACTACTATATTCTGCTTGGCCCTGGGGTGGCCAGCAGCAGTGGTATCTGCAGGTTGGTCTGAGATACGTAACGTATGGTTAGGATAGGTTATGTGTATTTCGGTTGGTATAACTACTACTTTTGTGCCGTACACTGTTATCCGGTGGATTTCTGCGCTCTACTGTGCTCTACCGTATTCTGCTTGGCACAGGGTATGCCAGCAATACCGGTAGGTGCACGTTATGTAGAGTTATGCTACGTTTCGGTAGGCTACGTTAGTATGGGTTAGTTATGAATAGTTCTGAGTTTTTAGCTATGCACTGCGATTATATCGATATCTGCGCTTTGCTCTCCTATAATATGTTCTTCTCGGCTCTTGGGAGGCCTGCAGTAGTTGTCGCGGCACGTTGCGTTGAGCTATGTTACGTTTTGTTATGTTACTGTTTGTCATATTGGAGTGGGATTGGTTTGTCTCTTGTGCTGTACACTATTATTCGGCGGATTTCTGCGTCCAACTGTGCCCTAATTTTTTCTGATCTACTCTGAATGGCCAGTTATAGTTGTCGCGGTTGGTTAGGTAGGGTTAGGTTACGTTTGGTTATGTTACGGTTGGTTAGGTTAGGATAGGGTAGTATGGCTTCCTTGCTATTCACTGCAATTCGGTGGATTTCTGCGCTCTGCATAGTTGTAGTATGCTCTGCATGGCTCTGGGACGGCAGGAATAGTGGTCTCGGCACGTTAGTTCGAGTTACGTTTCGTTTGGTTTAATTAGGATAGGATAGCAGCATGTTTTGTGACATATGCCGCTGCCCGGTGGAATATTGCGCCCTTCTGATCTCCAATATCTTCTGCTTGATCCTGGGGAAGTCCGCAATTGTCGTCTCGGCACGATGGGATAAGTTAGGTTACGTTTGGTTAGGTTACATTGGTTTGGTCTAGGTCCGGGTAGCTTTGAATTTCTGCTATACACTGGGATTCTATGAATCTATGTGCTCTACTCTCCTCTAATTTGCACTACTCGCCTGCGGGGAGGCCTAAGGTAGTGGTCGTGACACGTTAGGTGTAGTTAGGTTACGTTTGGTTATGTTACGATTGGTTAGGTTAGGAAAGGATAGCTACGTCTTCTGTGCTATGCACTGCCATGCCATGGACCTGAGCGTTCTTCTGCTCTCTACTATATTATGCTTGGCACTGGGGTTGCCAGCAACAGTGGTCTCTGCACGTTGTATTCTGTTACGTTACGTAAAGCAATATCGATCGCTATTGCTGGCGTTCCCAGAGACAAGCGGAACGCCCCAGAGCACATTAGGGAGCAGAAATCCGCTACATTTCAGTATAAAGCACAGATGCCAAAGATATCCTTTCCTAACCTGACCTAACATAACCAATTCCAGCATAGCATATCTCAACGTGGCGTGCCGATGCCACTAATGCTGGCCCTCCCAGAGACAAGCAGAACATACTAGAGCACGGTAGAGCGCTGAAGTCCACCGAATAGCAGTATAGAGCGCAATAGTCAAAGCCACCCTAGACTAACCTAACCAAACGTAACATTGCCAAACGTCACCTAACACAACCTATCGTGCCTAGACCACAATTGCTGACTTCCACAGAGCCTACCAGAATATAACACAGCACAGGAGAGCGCAGAAATCTGCGGATGGCATTGTATAGCACAAAAGTCAAAGCTACCCTCTCCTAACCTAACCAATCGTAATATACCGAACGTAACCTAACTAAGCCTAACGTGCAGCGAACACTATTGTTGGTCACCCCAGAATCGAGCAGGGTATAGGACGGCTGGGCAGAGCGCTGCAATCCGCCGGAGAGGAGTCTTTGCCAAGAAAGTCAAAGATGTCCAGCCATATCCCAAACGAATGTAAACTAACCAAACATAACATAACTCAACGTAATGTACCGAGACCACTATTCCTGGCTTCCCCAGAGACAAGCAGAACATACTAGAGTACAGTAGAGCGCAGAAATCCGACGAAGAGCGGAGGATAGACAAAAGTCAGTTCCATCATAGCCAAACCTATCCCAACACAGCCTAACCGAACGTAACTTATCTCAGCCTATCTTGTCACGACCACTATTGCAGGCAACTTCAGAGTCGAGCAGAGTATAGTAGAGCAGTGCAGAGCGCAGAAGTTCACCGAATAGCAGCGTACGGCGCAAAAGTCAAAGTCATCCTATATAACCTAACCAAACGTGACACAGCCAAACGCAACCAAATGCAACCTAATGTGCCGAGACAACTATTGCTGGCATCCTCAGTGCCAAGAAGAATATACTGCATCACAGCATGGTGCAGAAATCCTCCGAAGGGCAGCGAATGGCGCAGACGTCCGAGACATCCTAACCTTACATGACCTAACCTAACCTAACCAAACCTGTAATAACTAAACCAAACGAGACAGGGCCAGTTTTGCTCGCCTTCCGCGTGTCAAGCAAAACATAGCAGAGCACAGTAAAGCGCAGAAATCCACATAATACCAGTGTACACCACGAAAGTCAAAGCTTTGCATACACAACCCAAACTAACGTAACATATCCAAACGTAGACTAACTAAACCTAACGAGCCGAGACCTTCATTTCTGGCGACAGCAGTGCCAACCAGAACACGCTAAGGAATATCAGAGCGCAGAAATCGAACGAATATCAGTTTATAGCACAAAAGTCAAAGACACCATTACCAAACCTAACTTAGCCTAGCCTAGCGGAACGTAACCTAGCTCAACCTATCGTCTCACGACCACTATTGCTGGCCACATCAGAGCCGGGCAGAGTGAAGTAGAGCAATGTAGAGCGCAGAAATCCACAGAACGTCAGTATATAGGGCAAAAATCAAAGTTATCCCAACAAAACACATCCAAACCTATCCTAACGAACGTAACACAACTCAACCTAAATATACGCGACCACTATTCATGGCGACCCCAGACAAAAGCGTAGTGCGACAGCTCATATTGGGGAGCAGAAGCCCATAGAATAGCTGTGCGTTGCACAACAGTTAAAGCTATCCTGACCTAACGCAACGTAACCTACCCAAGCCAAACTTTATCTATCACAATCTAACGTGCCGAGCCCACTATTGCCGGCCTCCCCAGAGCCGAGCAGAACATACTATAGCACAGTAGGCAGTAGAAGCCCGCCGTACAACAGTTTATACATCGAAGGTCAAAGCAGTCCATACTTAACACAACCTGACGTAACACAACCAAACGTAGCCTATCTACACCTAACGTGCCGAGGAGGCTATTATTGGCCTCCACAGGGTCGAGCAGAGTATAGCAGAGCAGCCTCGGTCACAGAAATCCACGGAATAGCAGCGTATATCAAAAAAGGCAGTGCCACACTGTCCGAACTTAACCTAACCTAACCCAACCTAACGTACGCTATCTCAAACAAACGTGCCACGACCGCCATTGCTGGCCTCCCCCCTCCCCAGAGGCAAGCAGATGCTACTAGGGCAATGCACGGGTCAGATATCGCACGAATAGCAGTGTATATCACAAAAGTCAAAGCTACCCTAACCAAACATACCCTAACCTAGCCAAGTCAAACGTAACATGACTCAACCTAACGTGCCCACACCACTATTGCTGACCTACACAGAGACAAGCATGACATATGAGAGGAAAGCAGAACGCAAATCCCCATAGAATCGCAGTGCAGAGCACAATAGTCGAAGATACCATGGCCTAACATAACGAAGCGTAGAACAACCGAAAGTAGCTTCACTCAATCTAACGAGCCGCGGCCACTATTTCTGGCCACCCCACCACAAAGTACATAGTATTAAATCACAGTAGAGTGCAGAAAACCACCGGATAGGAGTGTATAGCACAAAAGTCTAAGTCATCCGAACCAAAGCAGTCCTAACCGAACCTACCCAAGCGTGGAATAACTAATCCTAACGAGAAGAGACATATAGTTCTGGCATCCCCAGTGCCAAGCAGGACATACTAGAGCCCACTCGAATTGAGTAATACACTGAATAGCAGTGTATAGCACAATGGTCAATGCCATCCCAACCAAACGTATCCTAACCTAACCTAACGAAATGCAACTTATCTCAACCTATCGTGCCACGACTGCCATTGCTGGTCTCCTCTGACTCGAGCGGAGAGTAGTAGAGCCATGTAATGCGAACAAATCCTCCGAGTAACAGTGTATGGAGCAAAAGTCAAAGCTGTCCTGTCCAAGTGCGTAAAAACGTAACGAAACCAAACGTAACTTCACTTACACTAACGTGCCGAGATCACAATTGTTGGCCTCCCCATCACAGTGCAGAACATATTATAGGAGGCGAAAGCGCCGAAATCCATATAATCGCAGGGTATAGCAGAAGAGTCAAAGCTATCATATCCAAACCTATCCAAATGTAAAATGTACATTAGCAACAAAGCTCAGGCTAACGTGCCGATACCAATACTGCTGGCATCAACATAGCCAACAAGAATATACTAGAGCACAGCGGAGCCCAGAGACTCACCGAAAAGCCGTGTGTATCACGAAAGTGAACGCCATCCTAACGAGACATAGCTTAACCTAACCTAACAAAGCATAACCTATTTCAACCAAACTTGCCACGACCGCTACTGCTGGCATCCCCAGGGACAAGCATGTGCCGGCAAAGCAACACATTGCACAAATATCGCCCGAAGAGCAGTGTATGGCATGAAAATCAGAGACAACCTGACCGAGATTTGCCTAACCTAACCCAACCAAATGAAGCATAGATTAACCTAACGTGCCGGCAACTGCAGTGCTGGCATCACCAGGGCAGAGCAGTATACAGTAGAGCCCAGTCGGGCGCAGAAATCCTCCGAATAGCAGTGAATAGCACGAAATTCGAAGAGAACCTGACCGAGCTATACCAAAACCAACCTAACCAAACGTAACATAGATAAACCTAACGTGCCGAGAATACTATGGCTGGCTTCCTCAGATCGAAGCAGAAAATAATAGAACGCAACAGAGCGCAGAAATTGGAGGGTAGCAGTGTATAGCACAGAAGTATAAACTATCCTATCCTAACCTCACCAAACCTAACCTAACCAAACGTAGCATAGCTCAACATAACGTGTCGCGACACCTGCCCCTGGCCTCACCAGGGCCAAGCAGAAGGTAGTAGAGCACAGTAGGTTACAGATATCCACCGAAAAGGATTGTATGGCGCGGAAGTCGAAGCCATCCTAACCAAACTTAACATATCCTAACCAAACCAGACGTAAAGTAACCCAACGAAACCTTCCACGGACACTATTGCTCCCCTCTCCTGAGTCCGGCAGAGTGGAGTAGAGAAATGTAGAGCGCAGAAATCCACCGAATGGCAGTGTATAGCGCAAAAGGAGATGAAACCCTAACCAGACCTTCCCAACATAACATAACGAAACGTAACATAGCCAAACCTAGCGTGTGGAGACAAACATTTCTGGTCACCTCACATACAAGCAGAACGAATTAGAGCACAGTAGAGGGTAGAAATTCATCGAATTGCAGTGTATGGCACAAAAGTCTATGCTACTCTCTCCTAACATAGCCAAACGTATCATAATCAAGCGTAGCCTGAAAAAACCTAACGCGCCGAGACCACTAGTGCGTGCCTCCCAGAGCAAAGCAGAAATTATTCGAACGCCGTGGAACGCAGAAGCACGCAGATATCAGTATATAGCACAGAAGTCCAAACTGTCATGTCTGAACCACACCAAACGTAACATAGCCACACGTTGCATAACTCAACCAAACGTGCCGAGGCCACTATTGCTGACCACCCCACAGCCAAGCAGAATATTCCAGAACACTCAAGAAAGCCGAAATCCACCGAATAGCAGTGTATATGACAAAAGTCGCGGCTATCGTATCCTAACCTAACCAAACGTAACATAAACAAACGCAACCTATGCAAACCAAACGTGCACAGACCAGACTTGCTGCCCTCCAAAGAGCCAAACCGAATACAGTAGAGCACAGTATATCACTGGTATCAACCGGATAGCAGTGTTTACCGTGACAGTTAAAGATATCCTATCAAAACTTAACATATCCCAACAAAACTGAACGCAACCTAACTCAAGCTAACGTGCCAAGGCCAGTATCTGTCGACTCCTCAGATTCGATTCGAGTATATTGTAGTTATGCCAAGAGCGGAGACCCTCTGAATAATATTGTACAGCACAAAAGGCATAGAAATCCTAACCAGACCTTCCCAGCCTAACATACCGAATCGTAACCTTGCCCAAACTAACATGGCGAGACTACAATTACTGGCAGCCTCTCAGCCCGGCAGAATGTACTAGGACACAGTGGGGCGCAGAAATCCACCGCAATGCAGTTAGTGGCGCAAAAGCCGTATATATCCTAACCTAACCTGGCCAAACCTAACCCAGCCGAACGTATCATAGCTGTACCAAGCGTGCCGCGACCACACCTCTTGGACTCCACAGAGCCAAGCAGAGTTTGACAGGGTCCAGCAGGTTACATGAGTCCACCGAATAATACTGTATAGCGAGAAAGTCAAAGCTACCCTAACCAAACATAACCTAACCTGACAAACCTAAGGGTAACCTAACTCAAGCTAACGTGCCACGACCACTACTGCTCTCCTCCCTAGAGTCGAGCGGAGTACAGTAGAGCAACGTAGAGCGCGTATATCCTCCGAATAGCAGTGTGTAGCACAAAAGTCCAAGAAATCCTGACTTAACCTGACATAACCTAACGTATACAATCCTGGTCCAACTAAGCGTAACGTGCCGAGACCACTGCTTCTGGCATCCACACAGCGAAGCAGAGCACGTTACGGGAGAGCAGTGCGCAGGAATCCACAGAATCGCATTCATAGCATAAAAGGCAAAGCAACATAAATCTATCCCAAACAAACGTAACCAAACCAAATGTAGCCTAACACAGCACAACATGCCGCGACCGCTATTGCTGTTACCCCAGGGCAAACCAGTATACAGTAGAGGCCAGCAGAGCTCAGAAATCCACCGAATAAAAGTGTGATGCTTGGAGGACACGGCTAACCTTACCGCCCTTACGTAACCTAACCTAACCAGGCGTAACCGAAATCAACCCAGCGTGCCGAGACCATTACTGCTGGCCACCCCAGTGCCAAGGAGAACATATTCGAGCACAGGATACCACAGAAATTCCCCGAATAGCGGCGAGTAGCACAAAAGTCAAAGATATAAAATCCCTACATGAACAAAAGTAAACTAACCAAACGTAGCCAAATTCAACATAAACTGGCGAGACGTCTACTGCTACGCTCCCCAGAGCAAAGCATAACATATTGGGTGAGGGTAGAGCGCAGAAGTCCATAGAATAGCAGTCTATAGCACAAAAGTCTAGGCCACACTATCCTAACCCAACCAAACGTAACGTATCCAATCGTAGTCCAACACAATATAACGTGACGAGAACACTATTGCTGCCCTCCCAAGATCCAAGCATAATATATCAGAAGAGAGTAGGGCGCAGAAGACCGCGTATAGCAGTGTATAGCGCACATGTCAAAACTATCCTGCTCCACCCTCACCAAACGTAACATAACCAAACGTAGCCAAACTCAAACTAACGTGCCGAGAATAATATTGCTGGTCTCCCCAGAGCCAAGCAGAGCGCAGAAATCCTCCGAACAGCAGTGTATAGCATGAAGTACAAAGAAAACCTAACAGAGCTTAACACAACCTGGACTAGCAAAACGTAACCTAACTCAAACTAACGTGTGGGGACCACAACCATTGGTATCCCAAGAGATGAGCAGAGTATTGCAGAGCAATGTAGTGCGTAAAAATAGCTTTTTATAGCACAGAAGACATAGTTAACATATCCTAACCTAACCAATCATATAATAACCAAACGTAACCTAACCCAATCTTACGTGCATCGGCCACTATTTCAGGCCTCCCCAGAGCAAAGCAGAAAATATTATACGGCAGCATGACGCAGAAATCCATAGGATCGCAGTGTACAGCAGAACTGTCAAAGATACTCAAACCTAACGCAATGTAACATAACCTTACCTAACGTAGCCAAGCTCAACGCAACGTGCCGCGACCACAGTTCCTGTCCTCCCCTGGGTCTAGAAGATTCGAGTACATCACAGTGGGAAGCAGGAACCCGTTGAAAAACTGTGAATAGCACGAAAGCCAAAGGCACCCTGACCAAGCATATCCAAACGTAACCTAACCAAACGTAACCTAACTCAAACCAACGTGCCACGAGAACTTTTGCCGTCATCTCGCGAGCTGAGCAGGGTATGGCGGAGCGCAGAAATCCACCGAACATCAGCTTACAACGCATATTCAACGTTGTGCTATCCTAACCTAACCAAACGTAGCATAACCAAACGAACATAACACAACCCAACGTGCCTGCAACACTGTTGCTGACCAGTCCATCGCCAAGCGGAGAATATTACATCACAGTAGGGCGCAAAAATCCACCAGATAGCAGTGTAGATCACAATAGTCGATGTCATCCTAGTTAAACCAGTACTAACCTAGCCTAAGCGAACCGAGAAAAACTAAACCTAACGTGCGGAGGCCTCTATTGCTGGCCTCGCCAGAGCAACGCAGAACATGTTAGAGAATATTAGAGCGCAGAAGTCACCGTACAGCAGCGTATAGCACAGAAGTCAATGCCATCATATGCAAACGTAACCAAACATAGCCTGACCAGGTGTAACCTACCTCAACCCATCGTGCCACGACAGCTATTGCTGGCCTCCACTGAGTCGAGCAGAGTATAGTAGAGCAATGCAAAGTAAAGAAGTCCACCGAACAGCAGTGTATAGCACAAAAGTAAAGCTGCTCTCTGCTAACCTAACCAAACGTAACATAACCATTTGCAACGTAACCCAGCCTAACGCGCTGAGACCACTGCAGTTGGACACTGCATAGCCAAGCGGAATATACTAGAGCTCTCTAGAGCGCAGGATCCATCGTATAGCAGTGCGTAGCACCAAAGTGAAAGCTATCATGGCTATACTTGGAAGAATTTGACATAACCGAACGTGTCCTACCTCATCGTTACGTGGATGCCACTATTGCTGGCCTACGCAGTGCAAACCTGAACACGCTAGAGCGCCGTAGAGCGCTGATATGCACCAAACAGCAGTGTATAGCACAATAGTCAAAGCAACCACCTTCTATCCAAACAAATTGTAACATTGCAGAACGCAACATAACGCAATCTGACGTGCCGCGACCAAGGTAGCTGGCCTCCATAGAGCCAAGCAGAACATATTAGTGGATAGCAGAGTTCAGAAATCCATAGAATCGCAGTTAATATCACAAAATCCTAAGCTACTGAAGCGTAACCCAAACCGACAGGTCATAGCCAAGCATAGCGTAGCCAAACATAACGTGCGGCGGCCACTATTGCTGGACTCTCAGGGCCAAGCCGGATGTAGTAGAACACAGTAGGGCATAGAGATCCACCGTGTATCCGTGTATACTAAGAAAGTCTGTTCTATCCGCACCTCATCCAAACCAATTTAGCGTAAACGTACGTAGCCTAACACAAGCTAACGGGTAAAGAATACTATTGCTAGTCTCCCCAGAGCATAGCAGAGAATTGTAGAGCATTGAAGAGTGAAGAAATCCACCGAATAGTAGTGTATTGCACAAAAGCCAAAGTTCTCCTATCATAGCCTGTCCAAACGTAACATAACCAAACGATCATAACCCAAGCTAACGTGCCTACGCCGCAATTTCTGACATCCCCAGAGCGAAGCAGAACATAATAGAGCACTGCAGATCGTAGAATTCCTCCGAATAACAGTGCATAGAACAAAAGTCAAAGGTATCCTGTCCCAAACTAATCAAGCATATAACAACCAAACGTAGCCTAACACAACCTAACTTCCCTGCAACATTATTGCTCACCCCTTCTGAGCAAAAGCCATAAATACTAGAGCACTGTAGAGCGCAGAATTTCGCCGCCCTGGAGTGTAAAGCACAAAAGTCTATGATATCCTAACCTTACCTGTCATAACCTGACACAACCAAACGTGGCCTGACTTGACATAACCTAACCTAACCAAGCGTAACCAATCCCAACTTAACGTGCCTAGCCCTCTATTGCTGGCATCCCTGTCACCAAGCTGGGCATATTGGAGGAGAGTAGAGCGCTGATGTACATGGATTGGCAGCGTATAGCACAAAAGTCCAAAATAACCCAACCCTACGCAAACAAGCATAACCCAACCAAACGTAGCCTAGCCCACCTAGCGTGCCGAGACCCCTATTTCTGCCCTCCAAGGGCCAAGTAGAAATTATTAAGTACAGAGAAGAAACCAATAGAATCGCTGTGCATAGCACAGTAGTCAGAGCTACCCTATCCTAACATAACCAAACGCAGCATAACCGAACGTAGTTTAGCACAATCCAAAGTGCCG
>NW_016995538.1:65848-67348 GCF_001483705.2 Eufriesea mexicana | reverse complement strand
CCGAGACAAGCAGAACATACTAGAGCGCAGTAGTGCGCGGAAACCCACCGAATTGCAGTGCATATCACAAAGATAGGAGATACCCTAACCAAACTTGGCCTAACCTAACCCAGCCGAGGGTTACCTAACTCATCATAAAGTGCCGAGACCACAATTGCTGGTCTTCCCAGTGCTAGAATGAGCGTACTAGAGCAGCGTAGAGCGCTGATACGCGCACAAGAGCAGTATATGGCGCAAAAGTCGTTAGCCAGCACCTACTAACATAGCCAATCGTAGTATGACGAAACGTAACCAAGCGCAACAGATTAGCAGAACATATTAGAGGATTGTAGGGCGCAGCTACCCACAGAATCGCAGTGTAGATCACAAAAGTCGAAGCTACCCTGTCCTTACCGAAGCAAACGTGATATATACAAACGTAACATATCTTAACCTAACGTGGCAAGACCATTATTGCTGGCCTCTCCAGAGCGAGGCAGATCACATTGGAGTACAGTAGAGCGCAGAAATCAACCGTACAGCTGTGTATAGCACAAAAGTCAAAGCTATGCTCTCCTAATCTGACCACACGCAGCGTAGCCAAACGTAGTATATCTCATCCTGACGTGCCGAGACCGCTATTACTGCCCTCCCCATAGGCAAGCGGTACATACTAGAGCACATTAGAGCGCAGAAGTCCGTCGAACAACAGTTAAAACCACGAAAGTCGGTGCAATCCGTACCTAACCCGAAACAGTGTAACCTCACCAAACGTAGCCTAACACAAACTGACGTGCCGAGAACACTATTTCTGGCCTTCGCCGAGTCGAGCAGAGCATAGCAGAGCAACGTAGAGCGTAGAATTCCACCGAATAGCGATGTACAGCACAAAAGTCACAGCTATCCTCTTCTAACCTAACGAACCGTAGCACTACCAAACGGAGCGTTGTAAAACCTATCGTGCCACGACGGCCATTCCTGGCCACCCCAGAGCCGTGCAGAACATATTAGAGCACGGTGGAGCGCAGGGACGCACTGAATGGCAGTGTATAGCACTAAAGTCTAATCTACCCTGTCCTAACGTGACCAAACGTAACATAACGGAACGCAACACAACTAAGACTGACGTGCCGAGACCAGTACTGCCGGGCACCAATAGCCATGCAGGATACACTAGAGCACCGTAGAACGTAGAAAGCCAGAGAATAGCAGTGTACAGCAAAAAGGTCAAAGCCAACATAACCAAACATAACTTAACCTTACCTTAACAAACGTAACATAATGCAAGCAATCGCGTGACGACCACCATTTCTGGCCTCCCCAGAGACACGCGGATGCCAATAGAGCAACGCTGGGCGTTGATATCGACCGAGTAGGGTTCTATGGCACAAAAGTCAAAGGCATCCGAACCGAATATATCCTTACCTATCCACGCCAACCGTACTGAACCTGGAGAGCCGGGGCCACTATTACTGGCCTCTCCACAGCCAACCTGAACATATTAAAGTACAGTAGAATGCC